>NW_010429223.1:535-4143 GCF_000710305.1 Buceros rhinoceros silvestris
GGGGCCGCCTGCAGCCAGGGCCCAGAGCCCTGGTGTGTGTTCTGAGGACACAGAGGTCACTGCCGACACGCTGGCAGAGGAGCTGCTCTGTCTTTTGCTCGTGGTGCTTCTCCTCGAGGACCGGCCTGCTCCGGTGCAGACGAGCACTGGCCTGGGGCTGGAGGGTGGAAGAGCACCAGCCCCTGGCTGGACTTACTCCAGGTTTGTGGGAGCAGATGGGGAAACAGCTGTCAAGCCTGAGAAAGCAAATCGGGGGCGAAAGAGGCAAAAGGCTGGAGCCTGCCCTGTCCAGTCGTACTCACCAAAGTGAGGAAGACCACGAGCCTGCCTAACTCGACGGCTCTGCCGTTCACAGCTTTACTGGCCATGAAAGTGAAGCAAATGTCGTTTCCGCTCAGGATAAGCAGCCGAGCGTTGTTCTCCATGAGCCACTCCTGGGGCACCACTGTGAAATGAATCAGAGAGAGTTTCCGCGAGCTCTGAGCGCCGAGAACAGCGAGCGCCCCGATGGCAGCTCTGGAAGACACGAATACGCGCGGTTAGCGTGAATTCGGGATGCGTGAGGCGATGCCCTCCGGAATGCAACCGCAGCAGCGGAGTCGTGTAGCAGCTCCTGTCAGAGCACAGACTCACGAGAGCTGCCGTGACGACCTCACCCCAAACTCTCTTCCAGCGTTCAGTAGAATTTTGGCTTGGGCACACGCGGTGTTCCCAGCTCATGCAGCGTGGACAAAGCTTCCCTAACGCTGGCTAGACAAGGCCTGACTTTAGAGGTCTCATGGATCCTTAAAATATTTCACAGCCGGGCAGACAGCCGGGATTTGGAGCCGTGCTGGGTTCTCTCCTCCCCAGCTCCTGCCAGGCTTCCCAGTGTGGTGGCTTTCCCAGTTACACCACAGCTGCCCTGAGAAGTGTCACCAGCAGCTTCCCAAGGCTGCTCCGTGCCCGAACCACCCGTACTGCCGGCGGGGGGACCGGAGCCCGTAACCCTGCGGACTAGTGAGGAAGGGAAGGCCACACCTGACAGCTCATCCAGGAGGCTGATGACGTCGCCTGCCGTCCACTCCCTGGCCTCGGTGTCATACAGCAGTTTGATGGCATCCACCAGACCCTTCAGGCTGCTCTCATCTGTCGGGCCTTCTACCATTTTCTGCCAAACCACGTGTCCTGAGCGATATAGTGATCACAACCGCTATTCAATGACAAAGTAATTTTGTTTTCAAGCAAGGAATGTGCTAAACTGGGCTTCTCATGGGTGTCAGGGGAGGGGGACGCGGGTGGGATTCTTTCCGTGTCATTTTAGCCGGACAGTGGTGGTTGCGGCACGAATCAAAGGGAGCTTTAAAGAAAGCCAGGTCTGATAATTGAGTGAGAAGCCCCCGTTTCCTCAGGGAACCGACGCCGTTTGAGGTGCACTCGAGCCACTCGAGGAGAGAGTAGAGGAACAGAGGTGCAAGTTCTTCACCTGAGTTGTAACTTTGCTACGTCTTTATCTACAGATGTGTAAAACCACACTCATGTATCATTTCTGGGGGGGTTTATGTTAGATCTGGATACGCAGAGTGATCTTTTCTAGGCAATGCGCTTCCGTGTGGTTTGGGTAAAGCCTGCTCGTCAGCAGAACTGCGTCCTGCAAGGCAATCTCCCTCTCAGGGAACAATCTTTGAAAGTGAACTCCCCCTCCCTGCTACTCGCCATCGAGACAGGACACTGGCCCAAAGATGATATACAGCAGGCGAGCTTGACTGACGATGGGCCACGGCTTTAAAATGCGGGTCAGCCAAAACGCAGAATCGCTTCGATGAATCCAGTGGTTCAACAGGACGCTCCGACAGTACAACCGGATCCGCAGCTCCAGCTTTTGGGCACTTCCTGCGGTAGGAGAGCGTAGAGACGATAAATCCACTAAGCCTCGCGCCATACAAATGATCTTTTATTTTTAGAGGAAGAGAAAGAGGGATTTTCTTAAAGCTGCCCCAGAACATCTGGGGGGATCGAGGTGAATTCTCAGCTGTTACTTCCTGAGCCTGGCTCGTCCGGGTATGCTGAAGGAGCTCAGAGTGCATCGATGCACCCTCTGGCACTGCTCTGCAGCGACTCGCACGTGTCTGCCCGGGCTCTCGGCCACGGGTTTTGGTTTCTGGGTTTTGGCATCAGTAAGTGGAAATGGGAGGAAGTGTGGATAGGGCTGGGTATAACAGCGTTCCACAGGAACACCCAGTTCGGTGCGGGGTAACAGGAGGATTTCTCGCGAGGCGCGTGCCACGTCAGTGCTGAGTGTCAGCAACATCGACCTGGACTTTTTACCGCATCCCTGTGTGTCTGTGGCGGGTCCTTTCCCAGTGACTTCACTGGCCCTGGTGTACAGGAGGAAAGATTTGAGTCCAGATTTATGTATATACGTAACTTACGATTCCAAAAACCCTCGGGAATTCTCTCTTCAGTATGGGACACGTGTCAGAGGCAAAAGCACTTACATCTGCTTTGGTGAAGTGAAAATAGCTGTAAAATGCCCAATTTCTGTGTAAAGCTGGAGCTAACGAAACAAACGTGAGATTCAGGACAGGACTGGGGCTGCGAGGCTCAGCCGAGAGAAACCATTCCCAGTTCTAGACAGAGTTTGTTTGCTTCAATCGAGACCCATCTCCTGGCTTCTCCACCTGCTTTTGCGGGATTTGTCAGCTCTGGTGACTACCTGGTTTGCTGCTGACAACCGTCTCCACTTTACGAGGCAGATTGCTCAGCTCGCAGAGGAAGTTGAAAACCCGGTGACACTCCAGCTCGTCCCAGCCTGCTGTCAGGATCTGCAGATCACGAAAGGAAGGGGATAAAAATCAATCGATCGAGCCACAGTCTTCGGTCACCACACCGTGCCTCTGAGTTCCCACACCAGGTTTCCAAGACTTAAATGCATTTAAGACGTGCTCAAAAATGCCTGTTTTTCTAAGAGAGGATCGGCTCCTGTGTTTTTTTAAACAGTTCCTCTCCAGTAAAAGCCCGTTACAGCAATTCTAACACTTCAACAAGCAAACGTCTCCAGTAGTGTAAAACAGGCCCTGCTGCAGCCGTCACAGGGGACGCCCTGGGGACTGACGACCTCATTCATCTGACACCGATTCTTTTTTTTTAGCTACCACAAACTAACAAAAATATCCTAGCGTACATGTTACAGCTGTTTACTTTAAACCGTCTCTGTTCCTGTGAATTTGGAGGTGTGTAAGAAAATGCTCCCCCTCCCCCTTGTCTTCTGAGATAATAAATGGCTAATCAAAACGCAGACTGGTTGGAGTGAAATCCAGACCGAGGAATTCTCCAGAGCCACATCGGCCACTTTAACAACCGGAGAGGAAATTCAGAGAACCGTGAGAACAAATACTTACCCCCTACCCCCCAAAGGCTCAAAACCATCTTATACCTCTAAATATCTTGCAAAACCACAGATTAATTTAGAAAACTACCTTAATTTTCTTTTCTCCTTGTGGTACTTGCCTTCTCTCCATAAAGATACGGTACCTGTAACAACACCCCGTAGCACTGCAGCCCCACACAGTGCAGAGGGCTTGGGCAGCCGTTCAGCTTGAAACAGGAAACCTGCAAGTGCAGAAGAG
>NW_010429223.1:4262-4938 GCF_000710305.1 Buceros rhinoceros silvestris
CCCACGGGCCGGCCCCAGCCACTGAAAATCCCCTACTGCTGCCTGCATCGATGCTGATGGGGGAGGTTTGGGATTCCCTGCCCTCACTGCGGACGGAAACAGGTCACAGGACCGATGTTACGGCTTAGCGTTAGGTTCAGGTCTGCGGTAAGCGGGTGTGCAAAAGGCCTCTGAAAGTTTTCAGGAGAGCAACATCTCCACGAGGAGCTGTGCTCTTCCTCTGCAAAACCTCCACAAACTGAAGAAAACCTGAAGACCAGATTGTGGAATGTGAAACCTCTGCGGAACGGCCCTGAGCACAACGCGCTGGCTGAGGTTCTCTGCTGTGGTTTGCGATTAAAGCAGCAAATGCATTACGGAGAGGTAACGACCTCCAGCAAAGGGGCGGTAAAGGCATCGCTCGCCTGGCGACAGCCGTACAGACAGGTATGGTGAGGCACAACCGGGAGCACCGGAGAAAGGGACAGGGACAGGGACTTACTTCCGAGAGAATCTTGTGCACGTACTTCAGCCTGTCTTTGGTGGGCAGCAGGAGTGTGCAGCGCTTCAGCAGCAGCCCTGCCAACAGAAGGAGCACACACGTGCCTGTGAGCACACACGTGGCTGCGAGCACACACGTGGCAACATACGTGACGGCCGCAGCTCCAGTGACGAGCACGGCCCCAGCCGTGGCGGG
>NW_010429223.1:5041-5690 GCF_000710305.1 Buceros rhinoceros silvestris
GCCGGTGACGAGCGCGGCAGGAGCCGTGGCGGGGACGGCTTTGCTAGAGAGCTGGTGTCAGGGAGCAGGGCGGCTTCCTGCACCACAACTTGATTATTGGGCTGCTTGAAATCTCCCCGAGCCGCGGCTGGAGCCTCTTAAACTCACTGTGCTGGGTGTGGAATTACAGCTGTTAAAAATAGTGGAAATAAACGTTACTCGCTGCACCTCTTCTAACAGGCCCCCTGGGAACGCTGGTTTTCCCCTCACATCATGGAAAGCCGAGCTTCCAGAATTGTTTCAAGGTAGCCGCATGCTCTAAAGAGAAAACATTCCAAACTGTGTTAATGTAAAGCATAGCTGAGAGGTGAAGCTATTTTCCTGCATGCGCCCGAGATGGTCCGTGTTTAGGATGTCAAAGTCTGGAGTTCATTAGGGGGAAGCAGCTCTCTTTTCCACACTCCTGATAGAAAATGGGTTCTCAGCTTGCTCCTCAAAAACCTTCACTGGGATAAAATATACTTATATCGTCTGTGGATTGACCAGGAAATCCACAGAAAAGCGAGTATTTTTCTAGAGGGAAAAAAAAAAGAAAACAAACTTTTTTCCCCCAAATACAGAGCTTCCTGCATTTACTGTGGTTCTGAGCGGACTCTCTCTTTACTTAGCG
>NW_010429223.1:5821-6945 GCF_000710305.1 Buceros rhinoceros silvestris
GTGACAGCCAGGGTTTATTCCTCAGCCTCGGACATAGCCCAAAGCTCAGGCAAGTCCTTTTTCCATTGTCTGGATGCAGCTCTGGTGAGAACTCCCCGAGGAGCAGCTGGAGCTGCGCAGACTGTGGCTGCCAACAGGAACGGAGCCACGGCGGGAGAGTTCTGCGCAGGAACACGGGTGGACCAAAAGGTACCGCTCCGGGTTCGTACCACAAACGCCCCCACGCCACCACCCTCCAGTCCATTTTAGACAGTGGCTGAAGCTGTCACAGCTCCTGGAGGGTTTTACTCGAGCGCAGCCGGAGTCCTCGGGGTTTAGGGGAGGTTCCTGTGGACCCTGCTCTGAACAGGAGAAACTTCTCCCCACCAAGCCCTGTCTTTTTTTCTGCTGTAAAGTAAATATCGATTTTGCAAGTGACCTCTTAACCAAAACGTTCTCTTGAGAGAGAACGATTGTCTGTACCAAGACTGTGTCCTGGTTTTACTACGGGGGGGGTTTCACACCTACATTTAAATGACAAGTTGCCTTTTTGTATGGGGTTTTACAAAGCTCAGACTAATTTTGATGTTTTTAAAGATTTGTAAGGTTTCAGGCTTCATTTTAGAAACAAATCGCTAAGCTTGTGTTAATAACCTCTAAGCCTCCAGGGACTGCTTACAGCAGGAGCTCTTTGGTGTCCGTGGTTCCAGCAGTGTTTCTTTACCTCGTGAATGCCTTTATTTAAGGTCTTGTGGAACATGTTGGAATCAATCAGAACGTGTTTTAAAAACGAGCAGAGGGGTTAAAAAGCGCACGGCGCTCCTCACTGCCCCTGGACCCCCGTGTTCTGCTCTCGGTTTCTGTTATGCCAGGAGAGGTCTGTGCAGGCGAGCGAACCGGCCGGGGACTCTCTGCCCCCAGGAACGCTTTGGTCAGCACACAGTACTGTGACAGCGGAAGGACGGATGATTTCCCACCGCCCTGAAGTCAAGAGCAAGAGGGAAATGTGTGCTTCATGGGGTGTGAGCCGCAGCACAGCTCCCGCGGGCTGTCGGGCCGATTTTCTGGTGGCAACTGGTGCTGGCCGCTCCAGGAGCAGGCCAGGGGGAAGCGCTGCGGCTGCGGCTGGCTTTCCCCAGCTGGGG
>NW_010429223.1:7152-9463 GCF_000710305.1 Buceros rhinoceros silvestris
AGCAGGGCTCTCCAGACAAAGCCAATCTGGAGGCACCTACGCTGGGAGCTGGTCCTCGGCCCAGCCCCTGCCTGCCAGGTCGGAGGGAAAAATAAACCTGGGGCAGGCAGCACAGACAGTGTTTTTTCCATAACTATGAGGTTTTGGAATCACTTCAGGTAACTCCTCCAGCCTCCCCCTGCCAGTTAATGGCATTTGAGGGGGTTATTTGGCACGGGGAGGAGTTTCACTTCCAGGGGGAGCGGGGCTGTATCCTCAGCATTTTACCAACCGACACGTGTAACAGGAGAAACCTTTTCCCTGAGCGTGGTTCCGCTCTAATCGTTACCGTTGGCAGTAAAGGATCACCTAGAGATTTGTAGTGCTCTAAAACAGAGGCTCCTTCTCTCTCGCCAAGGTTGTGAAAGTCTTGCACTAAGAGCCTTCGGTTTCCTGACGGGGTTGAGATGTGATTAATAAGGCGGCTGCCGATGGTTTTCGACACCATGCTCAGCGTGCTGATATCCTTCACTGAAACAGCAAAACCCGGCGTAAATCTTTACTGCAAGACAAAGTCGATAACTTTATCTTACTTCAAAAACAGAAATAAGATTTATGAATAAACCACCGGTTAATTACTGTCTATCTCCCTTGCCATAATTAGAAACGGACAGATCTGAGAGCTAATTTCACACATAACAGGCAAAAGACACTTCAAACAGTTTGTACTTATCATTTAAATTTTGGTCATTTGGTTCTTCATACATAAAAGCTGAAAATTCAGAGAATAAATCACATAAAGTAACTTCAACCAGCTAAAAGCTAAAATATTTGAAATAATAATGGCTTTTCCTAAAGGGAAACTTTGTGGTACTTCTCAGATATCGGAAGCGACACCTTTTCTCTCAGCTCCTCACCTGAAAGATAATTCAGCACCATTTGAAAGATCTCTAACGGCAGCGTCTGGAAACAGCCGAGTGCTGATGGAGACAGGGGAGCAGTGTCCAGGCCGTGGCAGCGCAGTCCGGAGCGACGGGCGCTGCGCCAGTTCTTCTGCTTAGGAACGAGGGGGTAGCCGGAGCCCGCGGCGGATGCCCTCGCCCTGCCGGTCCCATAAATCTCACCTGCAGAGAAAATAGGGAAGGTCTGTTTTCCCGGGAGGAAAAGCCCTGAGGCTGGGCTGAGAGGAAATCCCCGGTCCCATAAATCTCACCTGCAGAGAAAATAGGGAAGGTCTGTTTTCCCGGGAGGAAAAGCCCTGAGGCTGGGCTGAGAGGAAATCCCTCCACTGCAGACGCGGCGCTGGAGCGTGGAAATCTTGTCAGAGGCGCAGGACAGATGTTTGTTTGAATTTAGTGCAATGACGCGCAATTTGCTGAATGATTTTCTAATTCCGTGTGGTAAAGAACGGAGCCTTCGGCTGATCTTAGAGGAGGAAAAGATAAAAGCGCTGGGGGACACCACAGGAGCGGGACAGCAGTGAGCAAGGAGGATAGTTCTAGAAGGAAATCTTGAGGGAGTCTGTGTGATGGCACGAGCTAGAGTGATTAACAACAGCCTTTTGCCTCATTATACTAATTATTCATCAGAATATGAGCGAGTTGCGGGGCTGTTACTGAGATGATGCCACATTACTCGGTTCCTTTAGAGCAATGACTACTCAGACCAGAAAAAGAAGGTTAAAAGGACACAGTGGTGTTTCACTCTGCTTGTCCTGCAGCCCTGGAGTTGCTACACGGCTTTGTTCCCGGTGACGGCTCTGTGTGTGACACCGGAATGAATAACAGGGTATTGCTGCCCAAAAAGACCCAGGACACCGGCTACCCAGGACACGAGCTTCCCCGGAGCCGCTGGGGTCGGAGAGCCGCGAGCTCCCGACGCTGCAGAAGTGAGTTCTTTTGGTCTGCCCCCTGGTTTGAGTCTCTAGAACAGGCAGGACCTGGCCTCGCCAGGCAGCAGTGGGAGCGAGCGAATCGCTCTGCCTAGCGTTATTTTTTATAACAGAGATTTTTTCACGCTGTTTCTTGCTTCCAGCAGCCGAGGCTCCGGGGACGCTGCCAGAGCGAGCGAGCGCTGCAGCACCATTACCAGAGCTGGTAGTAACAGCCCTGGAACCCCTCCAAGCTGCAGCGCAACCTCCCGGTTACCATCAGTGGGAAACGCGCTCAGAGAACAGACCTCATTGTTCCAAAGATTGAAAATTTACAAAAATTACAGACAACCAGTTCCAAGCCTCCCTCACAGTGATTAGCAAACAAACAAGCCGGGCCTCGCTGGTGCTCCTGCGAGCCAAGCCGCCCCCTCCACAATGGCAGACCTGATTCCTGGGGCG
>NW_010429224.1:0-536 GCF_000710305.1 Buceros rhinoceros silvestris
TGCTGCCGGCACCATGTGCGGCTCCCTCTGGCTCTCGCCGGGGCGGAGGCGTTGTCCCTTTTCCTGCCTCACCTTTCCAGTCCTCCCGGGCTGGCGACAAACCCCCAGAGACACCCTCCCCCGTTAACCCCTCGCTCGCCGGGGCGCCGCTTGGCCACGGGGCTTTGCTTCGGTGTGGGGGAACGTTGCGGAGTGGGGCTGGGGGAGTGGTGGAAATTTGGGGGCTTGTTTGGGTGATTTTTTTTCGCGTGGCAGCACATTTTCCGGGAGATGGTGAAACCGGCTCAACACCTTTTCCCTGAGTCACAGTGGCGTTGGTTGCCGAGGGAGAACAGGGCGATGAAGCCCTCCTGCACCCCGTTTGGGACACCAAGAACCCGCAGCGGGGAACGAGCGGTGCTGCCCATGGCCCCACAGCCCAACCGCAGAACGGAGGTTTGGCCCTTGCTGGCGCCTTCACTCTCTTCACTTTGGAGTCCTGAATTAAAGCTTAGTGAATACCACGCCCTACAAAGATTATGTTGGAGGCTAGTGGC
>NW_010429225.1:0-4806 GCF_000710305.1 Buceros rhinoceros silvestris
AGAATATATTAATTATATTATAACACCTTCAAATTAGCATGCAAAAGCCAACGATTACTGAAGTAAAAAGATAAAGTATCACAATACCTGAACTACTTCCTTTGGAACCACATCACACTGACAGGAGGTAGCATTATTTCTCACTTTGAACTGCCCAGCATGAAAACATTCCAAGAAAACAGTGACACTGGCCTGTAGAGCTTCTATACGTGGTGTGTGCAGTCAGACACTTAGGTCTTCCTTCCTATAAGCACTCAACCTTCCTCTTTACCGCACTGGAATATGTCGGCTAGGCAGATGGCCATTTTATTTACTTACAAGATCTGTTTTATCAGCATAGTAGAAGCAGGGATGAGCCTTTTCGTCCATTCAGAAATCTAAATCCCTCTTCCTAGAAAACAGTTATCTAAAGCGAGGTAAAGTCATTTTCCTGGCTTCACTGAACAGCCACACACAGTGCATTACAGGAGAGTTGGCATCACTGGGCAAGGCATGAATTGATGGTGCAAATTTCAGAAGATCAAGCCTGAAATTTGAGTCCTGTTTCCTCTGCCTGGTTGCTGTCCATGACTGGATAGCACCAGGTTCTAGTAATTGTTGATTGGGTCAGCTCAGTTTTTAACCCTCGAATTCTCCTGAATATATCTACTGATTCAGGAAGCACATAAACAGAACATGGTGCAACGGTGCAGAAATGCTGCGGTTGCTGTCTGTGCTGTGTGTATTCTATCACCAAACACTTAGATGAATGGAAAATCCCATGTATCAGGAACATTTGCTTCACATTAACTTTATGTTCTCTTTAAAAGTCGGGGAGATGTTACAGAGGTATAAATCTCTCCATAGAGAAAATCAGAATATTCCTTCAGCTAAGAAACTGCAGTTGCCTTCAGATATTTAAGTGTTAAGTAAATGATTACAAATGTGACCCTACATTAGCAGCAATATCCTGTTTCAGTAACAGGCTACAAGCACTCTAATTAGAAATGTCTATCATGTAAAAAATATTAATACCACTTTTACAATTTTCAAATTAATATGAAAATGGGTTTAATTGCCATTTAGCACATTTCCTTGCTAAACTACTCTTGTATTGGAGAACAGTAAATCTGGTAATACGCCTCAGGAAAAAAGTCTGTATAAAAGTGATACTTTGCACTGATATTTACCAGTGAAATTCAGGAATGGTTGCAATTTTGTCTGTTGTTTGTTTTACAGGACACTATCACAGCAATGTTGTTGTTCGATACAGTTACCTTGTTCACTTGCACAGCCAACAGTGGGTTTGGAATACAGCTTTACAAACGACTAAATCCGGTTTGCCTACAAAAGCAAATATGCTTTGGAAAGAAAAGTACGTCACTCCTTTCTTGACACGGACTGATGAGTGTTAAGAGGCTGAGGTGCAAATTAGCTCCTTGCCTCTCTATCTCTTTTCCTGGTGCCTCAAAAGCACACTCTTCAGAACACTGCATCAATCCATCTTACATGTTTTTCTCTACAAGATCCTGGGAAAGCTCTTTAGCAAAGCAACAACTTGATAGACTACTTGGTTTGTGAATGAGAGTAACCTATATTTTAGTAAAGCCCCAGTTCTAATCCCTAAATACTGTAACTATTCTGCTGAAATCAAAGGATAAACACTCTCTGAACTACATGTTCCAACAACTTACATTATGTATCTGCAGTTCAGATGAACAAGTTGTAAGTAGTAACATTGCAAGATCACTTCTTTGCTCAAAAAAACCTACTTCCAGTGGCACTCAGAACATTATGTTTTTCATCAACATTTTTTCACTTAGGAAACACAACATCTTCAACTGCAATTGTAAAACACGACTTGCATTGCCACTACGATAAAACAAATCTGCACTGGTCACAACAGTGCAAATGTCTAATACTGTCCATATACATCCACGCTGAAATAATCCCTGTTGCATCATCAGCTGCTGCTTCGTTTGTTAATAACAAAGTAGTCCATTTCTAAATTACTTCTATTAAATAAACAGCTAAAGATCTCTGAGTGAATATGACCATTTTCCTTTAGAAATGTATGACAGACTTAAACAAAAGCACCATAGTAAAACACTTTTTCTATCTTTCATTTTTATATATTCCTGCAATAAAGGAATTTCATTCTATTTCATGACTTTCACATCTAGAAACTATTGAAGTGGGATATTCTACATAGTTACCACATACATTATTTGTATAATATGCACAAGTAGAGAAGAAAAAAAAAACTAAGGTTGTTCAGGCTACGCCAGTACAAAGTTTTTAACCTAGCTTTGGAATTTTGGAGAAAAAATGAAAAAAATGGAAATAATGAACAGCTGGTTAGGTTTAATTCTGAGTTTACAAAAGACAAAGTACATTAAACCCACTTGCTGATACCTGTACAGCAGCTATAGCTGAGGGGGAAATGGAGGTGAAGGGTTAGTAATTCCAGGGTCTCACGGTCTGTGCAGAGCCAATGCAGGAGGAGAGCTTATCTTTTCCTTATGAGTGCTCCCATCCATCAGACCATAGCCCAAACCAAGTCTGTTACTGCAGTCCATTTTTAACCCGGCAAATGCACGTCACGTTTAATTTTTACAACAGCTTCCTTGGAAAAGAAGAATTTGGTTTTCCTTTATAGGGAAAGTTCTTTTTAAGCTGTAAAGAATGTTCTGTGTGTAGACTGCTGGAGAAAAACCTGTTTCAGCCAATTACAGTGACAGAATGTACTCACCTCAGAACTAAATATTCTAAGGATATGAACAGATGTGACTAAAAGACTACTTAGAATGTATTTCCAAATCATGGAACACATCGTTTTCAATTTCCAGTGTATCTTTATACCTACATATAAATATTGGTATTTCTATATTTGTTCTTTTTCTTAGAAAGGAATTTCATTCTTATTTAAAAAAAAAAATTATGTATTTCTTTGAGAACCCGGATAACAAAACTATGTATTAATTCAGATAATTTTGCTTCTGCATTCTTATCCTTTAACTGTAAGTTCCAACAGGTCTTTGGTTTTAGGACAATGGACTTTAATCTCTGAAGATTCATCAGCTAATGAGTGTAAAGATAGCATGTTGATAAAGCTAATCAGAGATAATGAATCAAAATACATGTAGGATTTGAGGTAAATATAGTAGATTTTGTTTATTACGCAATTGGCTCTGTGGGAAATTGCAAAATGTGAGCATTTTTAGAACATTTCCCAGAAACTGGCCCTAGTCTTCTCAGTTGACTAACACATCTGACGTTGCAAACATCCCCTAAACCAGTTCGAGATGTTTCTTTCTTCGGAGGCTGATAACAGCCCATACTGACCACCTCACTTGGAAGTGGCCTATAATTTATGTTTGTTTATAATTTTATAAAAGTTACTCAGAATGTTTATTATGTACATGTATGGAACACAAGTTTTAGTATGTTTAAAATTAAAAGCAAGCCTTCGTTGCTGAATACAGGAATGTACAAGCATATAACCCCCTCAACATCATTCTCCTAGCCTACCACTCCCAACTTAGAAGTTACATACCCTATCTAACTCTGAGCTAATTCTTAGGCAAATCTTATTTATCCTGTTCCTAGACAGGTTCTCTCTTGTGGTTTTTGAATACTTTTTAAATATTGCTCCAAGGTTTTGCAATGAAAAATTACGCAAAAATGAATTGCAAGACTCGGGTCTAAGTTCTGCTCTTCTAAGGCAACAAATGACAGCCCCCTGCTGGCCAATAAATACGTAGGCACAAAAAGTACATTTCACAACATTTTACATTACTACTATTATTTAGCCAATGTAAAAAAATATTAAAATATATATAGTACGAAATAAAATCAGACCACAGAGATGCCTGAAATATTTTATACGGACCATTAGAAAACATATAATTTCTAATTCACGTAGGAAACAGTAGGTCAAGGAAATGGCTGGTTCCTAAATTATATGGACAATTCTATAGAATATCGTGATTCTTCAAAGAATTAAAAAATAGTAATAAATGCTAATGATAATCATCATGTTATTGTTTAAGGTCTCGTTTTGATCAGTAAAATGACCTGCAGGCCACAAAAATGAAATGTCCAAGTAAAAATACTGTGTTTCTGACATTTTAATGGGCTAAAATAAGTTTTAAATGCTAACATCTAAGAGCTTAGTAGCAGCCAGCTAAAAATGAGAACCAAAGCATGGTATTTGGTACAACAGTCGGCAATATGAGCCAATTTGCAAAGAAAAAGTCGTTCAGGTATCAGCATAAAATTTCAGAAACATGGCACGTGTATGAGAAAAAAATCAAGAATAATCCCCAAATTTTACTAATTTTTGCTAGTCTTTAAAGGCTTTTTTTTTTTACTGTGCCCTGTCTCTGTACTGTATTTTAAAAAGTGAATGTATCTATTATAAAATAATTTGAAATTATTCTGTATTAATTTAAAAGAATCCATAGCACAATCCTGGCCGTGTGGCAAAGAAATAATGCATTGTAAAGTGCGTCTTCATTAATAGTGTCAACTTGAATAAGCGTGCAGTAAAGAACAGGGCAGCGGATGTACACTTTATTTTCCCTTGCTTAGCAGAAACCAAAAAAACCAAAAGAAACTCCACTGCAACTGCCAACCTGTGACAATGTGAAACAAAGAACTGAAAGTATTTATTTTAACGTATTAGACCATTGAGTCGGTGCCCTGATAATGACATTTTAGCAAAAGAAGAGGTACTGGGAGAAATACTAGGGGTTGACAGGGGTGTGAACAGGGGACGCGGGGAACATCTCCCGCACTCCCGCTGCGACCGCCACCAGGGGATGG
>NW_010429225.1:5162-5435 GCF_000710305.1 Buceros rhinoceros silvestris
AAGTCACGTCTGAAGAGTCTCTCACCCTGTGGGCACGAACAGCCTTTTCTGCCCTGACTGAGGTAGAGACACCGAAAATCGGGGCACCAGCAAAATACTGAGGGACTGATGCCTTGTGTGAGGAATGCAGGCTGAAGTTCAGCCAAGTTTGGGGTTGTTGCTTACGAAATGCAAGTAATTAGTAACAAGCGACAAATGATTCATAGTAACAAAGGAAAAGCCTCCCTATCTCACCCCCAGCAGACGCACGCCCCACGGGAGCAGGAGAGGGGC
>NW_010429226.1:0-435 GCF_000710305.1 Buceros rhinoceros silvestris
GCACCCCTCTGACACCCACTGGCACCCAGGTTTCTTCGGGTTCTTCATCCTGACCTTGCTGCTGGTGCCCATGTACTACATCCCAGTGGGGAGCTTCAGCGGGAACCCTCGGCGCACGCTGGAAGACGCCCTCGACGCCTTCTGCCAGGTCGGCCACCGGCCCCTCATCGCCCTGGCGCTGCTGGGCAACATCAGCAGCATCGCCTTCTTCAACTTTGCCGGCATCAGCGTCACCAAGGAGATCAGTGCCACCACCCGCATGGTGCTGGACAGCCTCCGCACCCTCATCATCTGGGCTGTCAGCTTGGCTGTGGGCTGGGAGACCTTCCATGGCCTGGAGATCTTGGGCTTTGGGGTGCTGCTGATGGGTGCTGCTCTCTACAATGGCCTCCACCGGTCGCTGCTCGCCTGCCTGCCCCGGCCCACCGAGGAGGC
>NW_010429226.1:584-939 GCF_000710305.1 Buceros rhinoceros silvestris
AGCGGGAAGGCTTGTTACAGGGGGAGAACGTGGCCATCAACAGCGGGAGCTGAGCCCTCGCTGCCCTGCGGGGTTGATTTCCCTGGAGCATCTCTCCCTCTTCACTGGAAGGGGACTGGTGTGGTGCTGGAGATAACAGCCACTGTCCTGCTGCTTTTTGCAGGAGAAACGTCTCCCCTGCCTCGCTGCAGGGGCTCCGGGAGGGGACAGTGAGGCTGTGCCTGTCCTTCCTGGGGTGGGGAGTGGGCCCCCAGCCGCCTGGTGCGGGGAGGGTGAGACCCTCTGCTCCTGTTCCCAGGGGGCTCTGGGGGGTGGTGGGGCTGGGCTTGGGGCTGGTCCCGCTGCTCCCCGAACC
>NW_010429227.1:0-1239 GCF_000710305.1 Buceros rhinoceros silvestris
CACCGCTCACCACCACGCTTGGCCACGGGGCTGCTTTGATGCCAGCTGATGCCTTGGGGGGCACTGCCCACAGTGATGCCACCCTGTTCCTCACTGCCCCGACAGGCCTCCACCACCCCACCAGTAGCTTGCAGCTAGCTTCCCCATAGCCTCATCTCCACCATCAGCTTGTCTACTCCAGTTGTGGCACGGCCATTCTAGGGACTGCTGTGGTGTGGTGGCCCTGGGCATCCTGCAGCGACAGAGGTGGACAGTCTCAGGCCCTGGCTCCCCATACTCCACAAGATTCCTGCAGGTGTCCCAAGCAATCTCCCTTCCCTTCTCCACTGGTAGCCTGGCTAGTCCCTGGCACCCCTTGCCAAAGCAGGAACTGAGGAGGGCTGGATTTGCAGTGCACAACAAAGTGGTCACTAGCATACAAATTTCTTTCTTGTGCTCGTCGCAACTATCAACACTAGTGCATCAGCTCTTGTCAAGAGTTCCAGGGGGTTTGTCAAGCCCAGCTCCATTAACCAAGAAGTGGTCCCCCGGAGGGGCAAGTCTGGACATCGGGAGAACAGAGAGCAAAGGGAGGTGTGGATTGTCTCACAAGATTTGGTCTGAGACAACACAGAGCAATGGCTTCAAGAGCTGGAGGTGCAGCTGGAGACGCAGAAAGAATGAACCTCCTGCAAGCTTGCACCATGTTGTGCACCACTCTGTTCTGATTGCTCTCAGTTAATTTTACATAAGCATTCTGGTTTGCGTCAGTATAGTACCATAAAGTGTATGATGATGATGTAGATCTGAGGCAGAAATAGTTGTGAAAGTATTAGCAGCAGTCATGAGATACAGTGAAGCATTAAGTTTCTGGGGCTGTGAGTGGGCACCAGGATTCTCTGAGAAGTATTTCTCAGCCAGTGGGTGGTGATTTTTAGTTAGGGCAAAGAATGTGCCCAGACTGGGGCCATGGCACCCTAAGTGCTCGAAGGGTGATACCATACATGACACGGCTTGATTTTCAGGTGATAACCTGTGCATGTCTCTTTGTGCATGTTAATAGTAACAGTCAGTGGAAAGACATCCATGGTTGTTGATGGCGTAAGAGTGGATCTGTAGACTGAGTGGTACAGCACCACGGTTTATAGTTTTAGAGTGAAATGGTTAGATGTCAAATGATACCTGTCAAGCACAGAAATGTTTAACTTTATTCTTGTGCTAGTAGCTTTGCTAACAAGTTAACAAGACTTTTCTTCCTGC
>NW_010429227.1:1317-5774 GCF_000710305.1 Buceros rhinoceros silvestris
GTCAAGCCTCTGACTAGTTATTTATAGCCTTATTAAAAACAAAAAAAAATTCTGAAAAACAGACACCTATAAAAATCAATATTCTTAAATCACTCAAAGTTTAGCAATGTTTATTTTGTTCCTTACCATATTTCCCTCTTCTATGTATCTGGGGGTCATTTTTTATGGAAGTGTTTACAGAAGTTATTGATAACACTAATGTACAAAGATCAGCTGTTTTCTGTGCTGCTGAAGACTTTATGGTTCACTTTCATAATGACTTAATTGAAGAGTGATTCTTTGGTGAAATATTAACAACAGCAATCATCAGTGAAAAGTTACTCTACTGTCTTCCAGTGGGTTATCTCCCAGTTATATTCCATTGAAAATGATCTTGCAATTTTGACTATTGTTAAAAGTAAAATACGTTTGTTAAAATTATTAATCTTACAGCCATGATATGTTAAATGTCCATCTAAATGAATTTGGCTGCATTAGCTCTCAGAAAAGTCAAATTTTCTCTGAAGCTGACTCTACCTATCATAACAGAACCTCTGTAATCCACTTTATATTTTAGGAATTGAAACACTGCTGACAGGTTTCAGTGGACATTGTTTGTGTGTAACTTTTGACTTCGATAACTCATAGTTATTATAGCATAGAGAAAAATAGGCATACACTCCCTGGAATCAAATAAGAACGTATGACCCTTCTCTTTTTCAGACAGCCATTTCTTCTCAACTCCACTGCAGAGTGGCATATCAAAACAGAGAGGACAGCACAGAAATGTAGTGGATGCAAGGATGACAGAGTTGCAGAAGAATGTGACAAAATGCAGAGAATACCAAGAGTACTGTAAAATTTAAAGCAAGGGAAAGAACCTGGAGGCAGAGAGATGTGGAAGAGTATTTTGTAGAGCTGGTCAAAGATGCCACGCTCAAATATCTTTTTCCTGAGACAACGGTGGGTTTGACAGGACAACAATTTTCATGAGAAGATTTGTCATTTGGGAGAACATTTTAAAATACTGAAATATTTAAACAAAACAAACTGCAGTAGCTGAAAATTTGAGGAATTTTTTTTCCTGCATGACAGTTTTAAGGAAATAATGTAATAATTTAAGACCCCTTTATAGAGGGGTCTTTTTTATATGGATGAAAGATTATTTTCCAAAAAAAAATTTTTTTAAATATTAGGATAAAACCAGAAATGGTAAAGGTGCTAAAAGATGAACAAAAATGACAGAGCAGGAAAGGAAAATAGGAAAAAGAGAAGTGAGATGGAATATGTCTGGAGGAATTTTCATGGACAGGAAAGTGACCAGTGAAAAGAGAAAGCCTAAAGACAGATGCATCGTGAACAAACAATAAAGGCAAGAAAATAATAATATTTGACATAAAGAAATGAAAAAAAGATGGTACAAAAACTTATGGGCAAAAAATTCATCTTTCTTGTGCCTGCTGGTAAAGATAGTAGAAGTAAAGATAGTAGAAGTTTTGTTTTCAGCATTTGAAGTCTGCCAAGAAACACACGGGGTTTCAGCTACTCTGTTCATTGTTTTGCTTTACTGTATGCTTTTCTTAACGGAGGCATCTTTGAAATCAGTAGGAAGAGTTAATGGCTGCATATAAAATGGCAAGAAGAAAGCAGGTATCATTCTATCAGTAGAGTTGAGGCAAATTTGGGGTGCAGTTTATGCCTGCCCTTCTGGGGGGTGGGTTGGTTCTGTCATGGACTTCGAAGTTTTAGTCTGTACTGCAAAAACAAGGCACAGGAGGACAGTTACAGAGCAGTTGCAAGCCTAGGGGAAATCCTGCAGCTCAGCATTTTAAAATTTTACTCGAAAGTTGTGACTGTATGCCCAAACTTCCCCAACTTTGCCATGCTTTGCCCCACAGTTTTTATGGTGCTGCCACTCTTCTGTACCTCTCCCTTTTGTTTTCCCTGAGAACCCCACTGCTATCTCATATATAACTCGTGCCCCTTTCAAGCTCTCCTTTCTCTGTGCCAGCTCTCCTTTGCTACACCAGTTCTGATTCCACCTTTGTGCTTTTCTGCAGCACTCAGAAACTTCACAGAGCCAGAGTTCAAAAGAAAGCCCAGAGAAGAAAGGCTACCCAGGGCTATGCATTTGCAGGCTTAAGCCCACTTTTTAGTTCCGATCAGGATTTATTTTATCATATCAATGTGTTACAGCATCACACTTGTTTCTATAGTCTTCTGAATAAACCAACTCTGAGTACTTTAAAAGTACAAGCCTACACCCTGTGTTTATAGGGAGTCCTGTAAGAGACTTATTTGTGCTCTAAAAAGGAGAAAATTGTCTTAACTGCTACAACTAAACAACTAAATTGAAAGAGGAGGCTAAGGACTTCTAGCTGGAAACTTTTGCTGTACACAGCAGCAAAACACCGGCTACAACACAAGGGAGGAGCCACTGTAATTGCCTTTTGCTGTGATCTCTAGAATTTTGATTGAAAGGATCATGTCTAGGGTTCTATGCTTGTTCGTTTTTTGTAAGCTCTCAGTACTTAGAAGTCTTTTCTTCCACTCTTAATTTGCCTGGAGCAAGGCTTTTATCTAAACTTTTAGCCAAGAGGCACCTGCTGAAATATTCATTGGCAGAAATTGTGCCATGGGTGTTTTTCCCCATTTGTCCAGTTCTATGTCATTAAAATAAGGTTGAGTGCAATGAAAATAGGATTTGACACAGAAGAATGGCATTCTCTCAAAAACTTTATATAATAGGCAATTAACCCTTTCCAGTGTAAGAGTTTAAATGACAATGACTGCTGAATAGTATACTTTGTCAATGGCCCTTCTGCGCCACATCAAAACGGAATTGAATATTATAAGTTCTCTTATGAAGATGTTTTCAATATTTTGGTATTCGATTTTTATACCAATCTCTACCTAAACATGATGGTCATTTGAGAAATTATAAACCTGAGAAAATGCAAAAATCCTGAGTCTTTCAAATCTTATGTGTACCTAAGTACATTCTTCCTTCCTTCCTCCCTCCCTCCCTCCCTCCCTTCCTTCCTTCCTCCCTCCCTCCCTTCCTTCCTTCCTTCCTTCCTTCCTCCCTCCCTCCCTCCCTCCCTTCCTTCCTTCCTCCCTCCCTCCCTTCCTTCCTTCCTTCCTTCCTTCCTCCCTCCCTCCCTCCCTCCTTCCCTGCTTGCCTCCCTCCTTGCCTGCCTGGCTGCTTTATCACAATACTCAGATAATCATACAAAATTATTCAAATCTTTTGTTTGTATTTTGGTCTGGGAATTAAAGCAGCAGACTTCAAAATTCTCAAAGGATAAAAATAAAATTGATTCAAAGAGGACCCTAGGTATACACAATGAAATCTGTTTGACCTCATACGAAGTTGGCCTGGAAGTTCATCAGTTAGCCTTGCTTTGAGCATGGGTCAGGTGAACTCTAGATGAACTCTGAAGGTCCCTTCCGATCAAAATTGTTCTGTGATTCTCTTTTATGAATCTAATAGAAGCAAATACTCAATGTGTAGAAAGGAGTATTTTTTTAAAACAAAGTTTTAAATGTAATCGGTTTTGCAACAGCAGGAGGGAAAACAAAATTATTCAGTATGATATTATTTCACCCAGTGTTTGAGGGGCTAATCTTAGTTCTGATTTGAGAGTCTTAACAAGAATGTAAATCCAGTGACATACAAGACATACTGGAAATTTCCTTGAATGGTTCCTGGCAGATTTTGTTATCTGATAACACAAACACATAATACTTCGACAATCTTTCTCTGAAGATCTCAAAGTATGTGAGGAGCAGTCACAAATCAAACTCTGTAGAGCTCTTTTAAAATGGTAAAATATTCCATTGTCTCGCATGTATCTGTATAAAAACAAACACAAAGAAATCAAGCTGTTTTCTCAAGATTCTGCAACAAAAGTAATGGGCAATTACTGTTGTGTATCTAAATAGTAAAACATAGGGCTCACACCCCCTGTGTAGCAAAGGATGGAACAGTTTAATATGACGACTCTCTGTTTCCTAGGCTATCGCAATTCAGGACTCTTTGGAAAACAGTGTTATTTGCTTAGGTAAGTTTTGGCAAAACTTATACCACTGCAATGCCTTTCAACTCCTCTCTGAATCTTCCTCTCTGTTACCTTCCCTTGCATCAGACAGACTGCCTGCAGGTAGGAGCGAAGAGATCATGGAGTCCTTCTGGGCTGTTTAATGGCAGTTCTCTATTATTTTTACACTTAAATACTTCTCCCATGTGTTATTCACTTTTTATACTTCTTTTTGCAAGATTAAGGGTGCAACTGGTTCTGATATAAGAATCTTGACTCTCAGTAATGTGTTCCATCAAAAGCTTTGTACCTAGTAATTTTTTTTGTTAGATATATAGATTATGAGGGGACTTACAAATATTGATCTGTACTTTTTCTTAAAAAAAAAAAAAGGAAGGCTCAAAATAAATAGCCAAAGTAATGACCATGTAAATGTTG
>NW_010429227.1:5890-23827 GCF_000710305.1 Buceros rhinoceros silvestris
AAAAAGGAGAGACTAAACCTCTAATTTCTGTTACACCAAGTTGAAATCTGGACTTTCTCCACAACTTCAAATGGAATTGCATCGAATTGGCACTGGTGTGATTAAAACCAGAACATGGCATTCAAGTCACTCATCATACTACAATGATAACCTGTGGCCTAATACATGATTTTGATCATCAGCCTCCACTCACCCAAAGCTACTGGAAGCCATTTGACCCACAAATTATATTTAAGAAGATTCTGACATTTTTGCAATGTCAGGCCAGAATACACCAATACTCCATCCAGTATGGCTGCTCCTGTTGTAAGTTTATGGGTGGAAGTACAACACACAAGCCTAGCAAGCAAAATCATAGTACAAGCTCTTCTAAGATTTATAGCAGGAATTTTGGTTGTCTAATTATTCCCACACAGAATTTAAGGAGTTTCACAGGGAGAGTGAAGGCAGAATGTTTTGCATGAAAACCACTCTATGAAATGAAATATTTTTCTGTTACATATGCTTATTTGTTTAGATTGTCTTTTATGAAAATTTTAGACATATACTTATGTATATTCTTATTCAACAAATATGCATTAAAAAAATAAAAGTCCAGGGTTAAAATATTTCAAAGTTAAGTGAAAGGGTTTAAATATTTTGAAGTTAGAGACTGACATACTTGTTGGCTTCTGGCTCATGGGAAGGAGTCCAGACCCGTAATAAATACTCCTTGGGTACCTGTGATCTTCCCTAGATGAGATCTGGAGGGACAGATAGGCGGGCAGATAGATATGAAACATGTTTCAGATTGCCTTAAGAACTCTAAAACCAAGACACTTTCATGTCAGTGAGAAATTTCCAGATCACAATTCCAGTTGTTCAATGTTATCTTCTGAGTCCTGCAACAGTCCCTCATGAGACTTTTTGAGTCTGACTACAAGATTTTTCAAAATAGAGACAAAGATCTTTATCAGGACCTTTGAGGTCTACTCTACGCTGTCAGAGTTCTGTCCTGCCTTATTCCAAAAATAAGGGAGTACAGGGAAAGATCCAAAAGCCAGGGTCGAAAATCTTTGATACTTTTCTAGCCAAGCTAGGAATTATAAATTTGGCATGAAGATGCTAGCCTTTTCGACCACCAGTTATAGAGAAGAAAAATCCCAACAACTTCAGATGCTTCAGTTTTTTTCTAACAGGCACGAGAGAAGAACTTGGCACTATAGGAGTAATGTGCTGTTTTACCCCAGTTTGATAATGTGAGGCTACATTCTCATTTTTCTGCAGTAAAAATCCTGAGAAAAGGCTCTGTCAGCAGGGCCTTATGTCCTACCACAATGCTGTACGTATATCACCAAATTCTGCTCTCAGGTACCTCAATGTAAATCTGGAGATACTTTATTGAAGACAATGGATGTGATTCCAGATTTGCAGCAGCATTTCTGGAACAGATTTTGGACTTTGACTGCTTTTTTCAGGCTTTTCTCAGTGCATAGTAGCATATGTGGAATTTCAATAGAAAAAAAAGCCGTAATGTTGCCATGATAGAAGCATAAGTGCAGCCAAGGGTGTTCGAGCACAGTTCTTGATTACATCAAAGTTGCTTAAGACGAGACTGACTGCTTCATTGACTTAACACAGCTGTGGGATCTGAAAGATTTTGATGGAAACAGCACTGGTGCTCTCCACAATTTCCTTTAAAACCAGCCTCCTACATTAAAATAAATAAATAAAAAGGAAGCAAGGAGTGGGCTATGAGAATCTGCAGTAAATGAGAAGTAGAATTTTAATAGATAGATGTAAAAATATTTTTCTAAAGCAAAACAAATAACCTGATAACTGCTTAACACCACGGAACAGCAGTCAGAACATTATAATCTAATAAAAAGGCAGTTTGCATCATCGGTAAATGATCTTTCTCCACTATTCAACTGTATTCTGTCCAGCCTGACATGTTAGTAGTAGAATAAATTTCACTTAACCCTTGGACTGGAAGGATTAGGAGTTAAATATAGCAATTCTGATTATGATAAATAAAAAGAGATGGAGAGTAGCAATAAACTACTTTGTGTCCCAAGAGTATGAAAACATTTGAAGTTTATGGATCTGGCAAAGGAAAGAATGATCATGATTACAGCTGGATTGCATTTCAGTATTTGAATTGTGATCTTTGGACACAGCTTTTCCGATAGAAGAGCAAATGCATTCCAACTTTCTTGTGTTAATTCACTTATTAACCAATTCAGAGTGACTTTTCCAAACGTGTTCCCAATATTTAGCATGAATTTGCTGGGTTTGATCAATTCTCCTGCCAGTTCACGTAGCTATGCAGATATGGGATAGGCAGACCTTCAGAATGAATTAATTTAAAACTCCAAGTGAATATTCGTGCATCAGTTCTGCAATAACCTCCGGGAAGTATTCATATTGAAGATACAGATCTTGTTTGGACAGTTGCAGAATCATATGTGTTGTAGCAGTATGCTTGGAAGAAAAGGGAGGTCTTTTTCTGCCCCTATACCTTGGTCTCTAAAATGGCCTCTTGAGAGCACAAGTGTGTACATATGCAGGGACATACCACACAGCCTTTCTGACATTTTTACACCCTTCTTTCCATCCTGGACTGAGAAATTCACCTGAAAAAAGCTACATATTAATGGTTTCTAATGTCCTTTAATTTTTGTCCTAACAAGGGCAAACAATGAATGACAGTGAGGAGAAAAGCTGCTTCCATTCTGTTATTTATTTACTATCTCTGTTATAACTAACTCTAAAGAGCAATTAGATAAAGAACACTATTACTGTTAGTGTAGTTGTGGATAAACTATTCAGTATTACACCCTGAATTTAAGCACAAATCACACTGACCTGAAAACCTCCAATAATTTTAGTCTTAAAACCTGAACTAGAAATAACCTTTAGCAGACTATTTCCAATACTTTCATTTAGTTTGAACAACCTTCCACTCTAATTTGAGTACAACTCTTTCCAGACAGGTCTTAAATACTGCAAAAACAATGATTGTTTTAAAAAGTTGGCATCACATCAAATTTGATTTAATTGTTCAATGATGTTCAGTGAGCTGTTTTCCTGATATAGATCAAATCTTGTATTCATAGTTCTGTCAGGTTTATTTTCAAGTACTAGAGTGGTTGCCTGTGATAAACAGTTTGTCCTCCCTGCCCACCAATATCTTTAAGACAGATAGAATGTAGGATCAATACAATACATACACTTACCTCTGAAATTAGAAATAATTTGCTATAGACATGGGCATTTCTCATGGGAGGACAGAAGTACAAGAGAAACATCATATGCCACTTCCTTTACAGTAAGACACTGAGACAAAGAACACAATAAAAACAATTCCTAAATCAAATCAGGATAGGATAATGTTAGTGTCTGGCTTTGAGGACCAATCAGAAACTGAGCATAGGGGAGAGCAAAAGCACACCTGAAAACTCCATGAGATCACAGAGTCTTTAGGTAATTGATTACATAGGTGACCCTTGTACTGAGGGAGTTATTTGTGGAAAACCTGGGCTAGTTTCTCTCTTGCCAAACAGCTCCTAGAAGTGCAAGGCTTTCAATTTCACTGAGTTAAGCAAGACTAAAAAGATACTCAACATCAAGATTAGGTTCACAGAGAAAAAGATCTCATACAGTTACTCTTCACTCACCATTCTGTTCTCCAGGGATGGAAAAACCTGTACAAATGATTTTGTTGTATAGAAGTGGCCTCGAAAAACTGCGAATATTCCCTTAATTTGTTTTGCTGAAAATCTCTGTAGAATTTGCTCTATTAATTTGAATTCACAGATAACACTTCTCTAAAGTAGCAAAGATTTATCCAACTGTTCTGTGTTTAAATATGGAGCTCAAAACCCTAATCACGATTTAATTTGACTAAATACTTACATACTTTATGGTCAATCACCCAGTTCTTTTACAAGGTCCCTTGGCTTTGGAATTACTAATCTCAAATGGTACTATATATGAGCCTTGTCTAACATGACATATATTGAAACAGACTGTTGAACGATCGCTTAGAGATGAGAACCTTGCTTCAGTTTTAGTGAACCAAAGCTAAGAGGCAAATTATTCAATTATAGTAAATTTACAGTAGCTTAATATTTGATAGAAGTGGTTCTTCTATCATCAGAACATCATATTGAAAACCCTTGAGCAGCAAAATAGCTCCGGAAATGCTGAGGGTGTTTTAGCCAGTTGTTAAGAAAATTCATCTATCTTGATTTTTTTTATGAACCTATTGTCTCTTTGTACAATAACGGCTACTGAAATATTTTAGGTTTGTGCACTGATGGTTCAATTTACCTGGGATAGCAGTGCACTAGAGTGAGTGAGAGAGCAGTATTAGCACAGGTATGTTATGGTAGATGTTGGGGGTCCACTCTTTCAGGGGCACTCCCTTGTCATGGGGAAAGAGCTTGCGTGCCCTTGTGAAGTTGAGAGCTCTGCTGGTGGTGGCATGTGCCTCCGGTGGGATCTCCCAGGCCAGACAGGTCTCAACTGAAGGGTCAGACAAAATGTGTCCATGGGCAGGATGGGCTCACTAGCCTTCGGGCAACCATCCTAGGAGAAGGACAACTCTGACTCCAAACCCGGGCAGATGGAGCTCGTTTAGCCCTGTAAGGCATCCATCATCTAAGAGAAGGATACTCTAACCAAACCTACGACCCAAGGACTTGGCTGTCACCGTCCAAGCTCGCTGGGCGCTGGCAGATGAACCTCAGGTGTAAAGGCTGGGGCTGGTTCCGCGCACGCTGCACCTCACCTAAAAAATCCACAGTGCAGGTCCGGAGGCTGTACTCACGTTGGCAAAGCCCTGTAGCAGCATCAGTGTGCTTGCAGTGAACATGGGAAAAACCCTTCCCAAACCTTTGTTCGTGAAGCCAAGCCATGCGGTTTGGATCCACAATTAACCCAAGGGCTGTAATTGCTCTGGGAAGCACCTGTAGAAGCATCGAATGCAAGGAAGTCTGCTGTCCTCTTTCAGTATAATATGTTGAGAAATCTGCAGAGGGGGAATGGTGTCAGTCCCAATTTTTTCCCAAAACTACACTTCAGGTCACTGTAATTTGTCTGTTATATGTCTCCCCCTATAGGTCTGCCCTAGTGAGATAGGACTGATAGGACTGAAGTCAATGAAGAAAAATAGTTTTGTAGGGCAGGCAGAACAGGTTCATGAATTTGAGAACACTGAAGCTTACAGCAAGATTTCAAAGGCCCCTATTTTAAAAAACAGTGGTTCACCAGTCCTCTTCTGAAGCCATATATTAAGCTTATATTCATCAGCTCTATTATTTTGATGTAATGTTTGTATAAATACAACAGTAACAGACTGTACTGTGTTTCAGCTCACCAATTTGTTCTTTATTCAGAAATCCAGATGCTTACTTTTCAAAATGGAGGATGTAGTTGTTTACAGTCTCAGTGGTGATGCAGTTATAACACATATATCACAGAAAAACCTGTACGGGATAACTACACCTGCTGGTGACAAAGTTGTGAACATCAATTTCTTCTAAGGATCATCTCCCAAGTCACTTGTTGTTTTCAGGCTGGAAATGAAAGATGTTCTGTGTATGGCAAGGAAAATGTAACATCTTGGGCTTGGATGAAAACATTTATTTATCAGTAGTAATTCTAGCTCACCCTCAGACTTCCTTGCGTTGGTGTGGACAAATGGTCAGGCCTTTGTTCCTCTCTATTTGAATGAGCATTGTAAGCATAAAGGTTCAGGAAAGGCTCATGCAAACCACTATTCTACGTTCAGTACTTTAAGTGAGAGGATACTTCTGCACAGAGCAATGCCTGAGTGACTCTAATAAAGATTGCTCTTTTCATAATGCGTGCACCAGGCTGTTCTTTGGGAAATCATTCCTAGTTGGGAGTGTACGAAGGTTGCTAAAAGGTAACTTCAAAAATCCTAATTTTCATTGGTTTTTTTTCTTCTGCTTTGTATTCCTAAATTACTCTTGATTCATATATGCAGCAACCTACTAGATTAGGTGATGATGTACATAGAGTGTTCGGTCATTTATTGTGGAATTAACTGTGTTATATTTGCTTCTGTGACATTTATAGTAAGTTGCATTGCAGTTTCATGTGATTTAGCTACTTATTTATTTTTAAGTCTGAATACAGCAATAGTGCAAAAAGAATGCTGTTATTGTTACTATTATCATCACTTATTAAGATAACCCTTCACCTTTCTGTTTTTCTTATTGTAATGGGCAATTTAAACCTGACTAAGCAAAAAGATATTATCTGTAAATTGGAGAAGATAGAACACTTTTCTTGCTTTTTACCTAGAAATTGTCAATTTCTATCAGCAGTATGAGGGCAGTAGCAGTTTAACTAAACCTGTATTAAGAAATTAGTCTCCAGTTTTGGAAGTTAAGGAAGAAGAAGATAGATCAGCATTTGTGGCAGGTACTTCCAAGCATGTGTATATGTGAATGTGATACGTATATATTTACACCTATATTCCTTTCTGTTGGATGCACACTGGGACTGTGACATTTGAACAATACATGCGGTGACTTCCAGCTGCCTCTTCAAGGTATCCATCCAGGTCCCAGTGAATCTAGTGACAGGCTTTCTGGTGGTATAGCTTGGTACTAATTTTAGGTTTATGTACATAGGGTTCAAGCAGGTATTTCTGCAATACGGAAATAGGGTATGACACTTAATTAACCTTCACCCAGTGTTACCAGCTCCTTTTAATCTTTCTCACATGGTATGTGAGCCTTTCTGAAACCAGGTGAAATCCCACGAGCCAAGGATGCATACATCTACTGGGGTAGATTGCAGTTAAATAGACTCTAGTGTGAAAACATGAACACACAACCTACATTTATTACTATTATCCCTACTAAATATTTATATTGTCATAGTGGCCTGTAAGAGACCCACTCAAAATCTTTGCCTGTTACATCAACCCCCAATATGTCAAAGACTGTTGCAGCTTATAGCATCACACAAAGGTACAGTGGCATTCATCAGCTGTATGGCTGAAGTAAGAAGTGAACAGGTCTTTTTAGCCCCACTCTGGTGTCTTTATCACTGGATATGTTGCCTGACATATTTATATATTATGTTTCTAAATACAGTGAAATCCAGGCACCAGGTAAGAAGAACATAACTTTGCAGTCTAATATAACAAACCACCCTGTCATGTAACATTGGCTCCTCTGACTGAAACATGATTTTGCTCTTAAGGTAGGAACTGCACATTTTCTCATTGTTGCCTTGCACTCATGATCAGGCTATATTCATTTAGATCGAATGTCTCTGCAATGAAGGCTTTTTGTCCTGTGCTTGTACAGCACCCAGCCCCTGATCAGGGGTCCTAGAACTAGTGCACTACAAATGAGTGTCTAAAAATAGAAGAGCAAGGATACTAATAATAGAGTACTCACACACACACACACACACAAAAAGCAAATGAAAATAGCCTGCAAATAATTTTTAAGTAATGATGATAAATAATTTTAAAAATAGTGTAAAAGAGCCATTTTTCCCATTCATTACAGCACTTATGCATGTGCTTAACATTATGTATATGAAGATCTCCAAGATTTCAAGGATGCTAGTCATATACTTAAAAATTAAGCTTTAAGTTAGTGGAATACAGCCTTAATGAGGATAATTTGGATAGTCTAATATGCACAATGAATTAATCGCCTGGCAGACTAATTATGCCCTATTGAAATGTGGATCCCAACTGTAATCATACCAAACTTTCCAAGCTGTTCAGAACCAAGGCGACCTGTACGGTTGCCATGCTTTATGCATGCACAGATTCAACCAGAGATCAGCCTACCTCAAAGTCAGCAAAGTTCCATGAAACCTTTGTGTCCACTGGCTTGGAGGGGAAGTTTTTCATCCAGCAGGCTCAAAGATGAAGGTTTTTACTTTAGGAACAAGGAGACAGTTCCTAAGCATGAAGTCCAAGGGAATCAAATCAAACTGAGGGTGGGAAAAACTGCTGAAAGCAGTAGATTGTGATGAATTCCATCACCAGCTCAACTTGTGAGGGACCGGTCAAAAAAAGACAGTTCCCGCATTATGAGTTTCATATCAATATATCAGGGCAATGGGTGCTTTCTCTGGTACGCGTCTCTGAACAGGGTGCTTATTTTAAAGAATATGTTAGGAAGATGATTTGATGGTAGGATCTTCCAGGGCTTGTAGGTGTTGAAGAAGGTCACTTAAGGATTTCCAAAGCTATTCTCTTTGCATCTCCCTTTTGCATGCCTAATTTATTGCTTTGGTCAGCACATTCTAGCTATGAATGAGGAAGATATTTGATTCAGGTTATTCTGGGAAAAATTCAAGCTTTTGCTGCAAACCTGAAAAGCTAAACTTGTAACTTGAAATCCTGTAAACCTGCACATAGAAACAGTGGGATTTCTTTTGCTACTAGCCTAGACTATTTCTTTCGCTATCAGCCTAGACTATTTCTTTCATGGGGAATAACACTGGGTAGTTCCCAGTCTTTTGTTCTCTTTCCTTCCTACTTTTGATGCTGTTTTTTACACTTAATATGAGTTGTGGAAGGCAGGCCTTCTGCTTTAAGCAAGTAACATCACAAATACCGCTTTGGTTTCTACCTGACTTGTTCTTTAATTACAGAAAATTAAATAAAAGAACTTGCACCTCATTCTAAGTGTGTCTGGGAAATGTTCAGACACTCTTTTAAAAGTGTGAACTTTAGTGCCTTTAGGATATAGCAATGCTTTATTTGGATTCAGGTGATTAAAGAGCTAATTTTCTTAGTGGGAGGTTAGTTCATTTATACAGAGAAACTGCATTACAGGAATATAGATACATTTTAGTTCCACGGGGGCCGAGGGAATTCCAAATTCCCATCTCTTTTCTTGTAGCAGTAAAGACTATTAAAAAAAAAAAAAAGAGAAAAAAACCCCCAAACCTTCAATGTTTTATACCTTCTGAGCCTGATGTCTTCTATATATCTGGAGTTGGTTACATTCATTTTTCTCTAGGGGACTAACTTTTTTTGAAGTTGTAACTTAATTGTGTAGTCACATAGGTAATTTTCTCTGCACTGATTTTGAAATGATTCTGTATATGTGAGGCTCAGATTCTGTTTCTGTCTAACTGATTTGATTGCTTAGTTATTTCAAAGAAGTTTGATTTCATCTAGATTAAAAATTTGAATACAGGAAAGCAAAGACCAAAGCCTAAATTTTGGGCAATAGGTTTTTTTATTGTGCCATAGAATTGTTTCTAGTGAAAAAAAAAAGGGCTTCGTAACTCTAATATTTCCCATTCTGTATACAGAACAGCATTTGGAAGAAGTATTTATCTTAATTTTTTATGCCCTACCTATCTGCTGAGTTCAGTCTGATCGTGTTGTTCATTTTTCTGATAAATAAGCTGTCTGAATGTTTTTCCTCAGTATTATCTGGAATGGGACTGCCAAGACTTAGATGATGAAGGGTACGATCTCCAGTTGAAACCCAGGCAGGCATTTCACCCAAGAGGAGTGGAATTAATCAACATGGAATTTGGCCTGCACCCAGGAATTTGCACATTTAGGCTTGCATAATGTCATCTTCAATGACTATGTGTCATTGTCTTTGGTTCATCCAAATGAAGACATCTCTTAACAGAACTGATGGTTCATGTTGGATTATCACAATACTGAGTTAGAGTGAAATGAGTGTGCTGAGCACAAGGTGTGAACACCTTTAAGCACAACTATTTTACTCCTATTTTGTTAACCAAGCACTAACCAAACTAAATACTACTTATGGTGTGTACACGGACACAATCACCCTCCAGGCTGAAGTGAACCATCTCCTGTCAGCCTCTGGGAAGTCTCATGCTGTTCCTCTGACAGTGGAGCCACAGTTGCATGCTCTGCCCACTCCTTCAGCTCGTTGGCTGGTGGCTCCTGGGTTATCCGTAATAGTGGAACTGAATTATGGAGAGGAATTTTTCCCCCTTCGGTGCAGATGGATAACTGCACAGGAAGTCAAAAAATGAAGAACTGAAAGAAGATTCCCTTGACAATGGCTTCTTTTTACTTCTTCTCCACCTGCTGCTGAAAAACATTTTTTTTCCCCTGATAGTAGTTCCATTCATTCATGTTTGGGTGTTTGCACTTCTCTCAAAGCACAAATGATTTATGATGAGTAAGTTTTACTATGCATTTCTGAAGCAATAAACATATAGTCTTCAATTTTCCATCTAACTGAGTACTGGACAGGCAAAACTTGGCTAATTACTGACTAGGGTTTAATGAGCTAACCAATAGTGGGCTCAATATCCAGGCAAATCAATTGTTTCAATCCCAGTCTGAGCTCTACCCTGGTTTTATAAGGATTGATGTGTGAAATAAACTCCATTACCTGGGGAAGAGACTAGCAAATACTGTAGATATTTTATATTGTTGTTTAAAAGCTGAGGAGATTAATGCTAGATCCTTTATTTTAGTGACACAGCACAGTAATCTGGGTTCAGACAGTTGGTTTATTGGAGGGAAACCCTTTTTTGTCTGCATTCCAGGATTTAAAAGAAAAAATAGAAGCTGGGATTAGAGCCAGACTGAGGAGAACTGATGCAGTCTGTCAGCAAGCCCTCAGGTAACAATATCATAATTTATAAATTCTACCAACAATAGGATAGTAATTAAAGATGTAAGTTTCCCTTTTTCTGTCCCTATTTTCAGCAAAACAGATTTCAGAATGCTGAAGTGTTTGTGTGCATGTCCCAAAGCAAGCATTTAAACCAAAACCCAAAAAAAAAAAAAAACCAACCCCTGTCCAAAACCAATCAAACCATATGCAGGAAAAGGACTTCGTTTTTGCTTCTGTTACAACTTGCTCTTCTTATTGATTTTGCTATAATAAGCTGGTGGCACATTGGATTTTCCGACATGCATCACTGCATGATCCGGAATCACTTTCTTACAAAGTCAGGTTGGAATTTTTTGTGATTTGTTTTGATTTAAAATCAGAAGGAGCTTGTTGGCCCACATCTTGTGCTGGGAAAAATCTACAGAGTTCCTTGGATATTGTGAATTTGCCTGGTGAGTCCATCCTTGCTATATCTAGTGTTTGGCCCATTAATGAAAATAGCTCGGGCTGACTGAACTAAGAAGGGGGCTACATGTGGGGAACAGAAAGAGCTGGCTGGTAAAACAGGACCTGATGCCCCAAATCACAGCATCTCTAATAATTTTTATTTTCTAAGAACAGGGTAAGATCGTGTTGAATAATACAGTGAGATTATTGTTGGCAAATGCTGACATTTTAGTGGCAAACAAGGATGCAAATAACAGTTACAGTACCACATCATTTTTGTTGGCACTAATTAGAGTATTTTTAATGCCTATCTAATTTCTGCTTATTTCATTTGTAATGCCCTTGAGTTATGGACCTTATTTTATGTAATGTTTCTACAGTGCCTACTACAATGGGGCTCTTTTTGTGCTTGGGAATGGATGGTGGTAGAGTATTAATAATAATAATAATATTAATAATAATAAATTAATGATATCAGTTTATATTGTGATCTTGTCAGCACTCATGAGTTAAGCAGTGTTGGACTAGTCCAATAGTTAAATGGCAGGCTGTCAGGGAACACTTCTGTGTAACAGATGGTATTGAACAAGTGCCCAGGCATGGTGTTAGGACATTGTGTTGTACCAGGTTCCATCAGACATAAAATTGAGGTCTTGACCACTTACAGCCATAAAAATTAAATTCCGTAAAAAGAATAAATATACTAACCACAAGGCCTGACTGCAGTGCCAACTGTAATCTACAAAAAGACTTCTCCTGACTGGTGGTCACTGAATCTGATAGATAGTGGCCAGGTCAATCTTTGAGACTCTCTCTGTCGGGTTTGTTTCTCCAACATCCCTGGATAAGGTTCCTTTTCACCTTGTACGTTACACCATTTAGCAGTGTTGCCCTGTAGTGTCCCTAAACAGCCCCTGCATGTCACTATGGATTTTTTAATAGCGAACAGTATAGTCTTCCTCCATACAGATCTCAGAGTTAAGCTAAAAAGTACAATGTTCTTCTGACCTCTGTATCTAGGAATTGGTTCTCTGACTTCCCTTGGGGCTGAACTGAAGATATCAAGGCATTTGAAATGAATCTGTGATGCAAAATTGTGTATCCTGCTAGGAGGGGACCGATGTATTTGATTTTTACTTTTCCATTTTGATTCTTGACTTGTATGTTGATAGTCATTTCAAAGACTTCATCAGTTTTATTCCTCTTCTCTTTTACTGAATGTCTTATGAAGGAAGGATTAGTGAGGATAAAAAAGAGGACAGTCTTTCCAAATATGTCTCCTTCTTTTAGGAAATCCTCCTTTTCTTTGTCTTTCACACTAAAGGAAGAAAATCTGATTTTGAGTTTGCTTTTCTTTTTTAGGCCTCGACAAACAGTTCAGGAAAGAATTCAGAACTGCCCAAAATTTATATCCTGGACAAATATAAGCTGAGCTGAACTTAAGCAGGTGAGTAAGGGCTGTTGGGATTTAATGTGCTGTTTGATGGCTCTCTCCACTTGATGACCTGAAGTGTGACTGTTAAGTCTCCAGTTTAGGAACAACTGGGAGTTCCCACTGGTGCACACAGCCACTAGGATTGCCTCTGCCCTGCACATCCTGCAAAAATTTTCTGCAGTGCAAATCACTCATGCAATAAACAGGTAAGTATCAAAATGCTTCTAATATTTCCTTGTCCACGTGATTGTCTTTTCTGCTTTCATAGCCTCCAGGCAATATCCTTCGGAACTCATATATACACCTTTTCTTGAGCTAAAGGAGATACTAATGATTACAGTGGACAGTCCTTGCAGCCAATAATATATTGATGGTACCAAAAGATTTTCTTAGCCTGTATGTAATACTAAATACTTGAATTTATGAAAAATTAGAATGATTAGGAATGTGTGTTCATTAACGAAACAAAATCCTAAACAAATAATGTCACAGGTTGTAATTATTTAAAGCTTGGAAAGATTTCTGAGAAGGCAGTGAAATAAAAAATAATAGGTGAATTCATGAGGGCTGCCATCACCATCAATACCACCATGACCTCATCGACCTTCTCTCCAAACAGTGCTACTTACTCACTTTGGGATTCAGTTCACAGTCACTCTCCTAGCTTTTAATGGAAGTGAGTGACTTTGGGGTATAAGCAGGGCATGATTATAATACCATAATGAACTACCTCCTGCATGTGTATCCCCTACCTTGTACTAGAGGGAATTAGAATGACCTCAGCCGTGTGTCATAAGCTGTTAGCAGTGAGCCCAGGTACGTGAGGATGAGCTTAATCTTAACAAGGGAATATGTAGTGAACAGGAGCTGGATCCATGAAAGGACGTGGGTCATGCAACACGGAATTTTTAGGTGCCTAGCAGTTTAGTGAAATTTGCAGCCTCCACGCAAAGTGTCACGGGCAACACATGAAATGCAAGGAGTGAGGAACCTAGAGACTGGACCCTTGAAATCCAAGAAGCTACAGATTTCTCATAAAACACACACCATACAAGAAGAGGCTAATTTCTTCTCTCAGGGTCTTGGGTCTCTTGAGATTCGTAATCACAGTAGAGCTGGGCTTAGACTCTTCTCATGAGGAGTTATGTGTATAGAAACCAATATACCTGTAGTCTAAGCACTTGCGTTCAGACTGCTCTCCAGAAACTCTGGGAACTGTTTTTAGATCTTTTTCTTCTTTGATCTGTAGGAGAGACTGGAGGTTGGTCGGTTTGTTTTATTGGTTTTTTTTCTTTCCTTTTAATTTCCCCCCCATCCTAGAACAGTGCCCAAATCGCTTGGTTATCTGGCATTCTGGATGGAAATGAAGAAGTTAAACACTGTATATATAAAGATTCAGAATTTGGCAGCAGATGAGTGGGAGGTTAAGGATTTCTGCAATGCTTGAAAATTGATTTGCCCAAAATCTCTCTGTGGACCTAACCTTGAGAAAGCACAACATTTGGAGCCTGTAACTAGTTAGATTTAAGTTCGAGGTGACTGTAACAACGAAGGTCTCTGAGCTGTGCAGTGTAGCATGAAATCTTAGATAAACACTGAATTTAGCATACTTACCTAATTAGCAAAGCCTCACTCTTGATATGTTACTGTAGATGTCAGAAACTTAAATTTATTGTTGGGTAAACTGAGGCACAGGAAAATTCTGACCGGCACAAATCACATAGAACTTCTAAAACACAGTCTATATATACCAGTCCTCTTTTATTTGCATCTCTCTGTTTTTCATTTATATTAACTCACCTCTTTTGCTATACGCATATCTCTGGGAAGAAGAAATGTCTCTGAGACAATGGTTATTGGGCATCATATAAATTAGTAAGAGCTTCTCCCTGCAAAGATCAGATCCTCATGGAAATAAGGTCAAATTATTTAGTGTTTTAAATGGAGTTAGCTCATGAAAATAGGAGTGTTTGCAGGATAGCCAGTTCTGTCTAGTTTCTTGCTTTCAAGCACACACCCATTCCTAGAAATGTGTTCTCTCATGTTAGGAGCTCTGGTCTAACCATCCCAATATATAAGGTTATGAAAGGATTTGCTTAAGGCATTTTTATTTTTATCCAGGCAAGCAGTCAGGAGAAGAAGAAGAGGTGGTAAGGGGGAACAAAATGATTTTGGATTTTACATGGATGAGAAATGTGAAAATGCGTAACTCTCAAATACTTGTGCTTTGGGAGGAAGTACTGCCTCAGTTTAAGAACGAATGAAAGAGAAGGAGACAAGTGATGTGTAGTTTCTTGTTCAGAATGAATTAGTACAAGAAGAAAGATTTGGGTAGGGATTTGACAAATAAGTTTGAGAATAATCTAACAACAGTGGAGTGGACAGACTGTAAAACAAGATGGCACGTGCCCAACATTTCTAATAAAGATGAAAAAAAACAGAATAAAGATAAGATGAAATAAATGTATCTGTGGAGGGAATGTTTCTGCCCAAAACATCGGGCCAAGAAAAGTTGAATCTGAATCTCACAAAGTCAACGCAAAGGAGAATAACACAAGGTCAATGTGTTTTTCCAACTTTCATTTCAGCTATCTAGGCAGGCAGCATGATATGTTAAAACCTTTATTTTCAGTCAGCATTAAGTGAATGAGCAGCAAGAGATGCACCAAAGATATTAAAGGAAAAAATTATCCCTTGAGAGCATGTCTCTGTACCTCCTCATCCCCCCAGCATAGTCAGAACTTCTTCTGGCCAACAAAGGCAATCTATAGCTATTATACCTCTTTGTCTCTTTTCATATCTCCTAATAGAAGCACTGTTGTAGCTGCTGGCTAGAAAATTAGCCAAGTGAACTCTCTCTTGTCTGTCTCTCTCTCTTCTTATCAGATTACTGTGAAAATTTAGCAGTCTCTCACTCGCTCCTTTTTTCTTTGCAGGCTGGTAGCACACTGGAGGGGCTTATAGTGAACCAGTTTAACTCTCGTATATCTCATTGTAGTCTTCACTATAGTTAGTGGACACATCCTTATTCTCAGCCTTTAGGGGGAAGGGTGGGTAGAGTGTGTAGTTACTTCCAGAGAGTGACTCCAGAATATGGTTCATTAAGAGAAAAGTAAAATCTGAAGCAGCAAAACTGAGAGGAATCCAGGAGACAAAGCAGTGATCTATAGACATTTTACTGAGCAACCTCTCATTTTGGGAGGAGTCAAGCTAAAACATTTCCATTCAGGTTTATGGGGAAGAGCACAATCATTCTGGTTAGAATGGATGCAGCTGAGAATTCAGCATCCTGTATACCACGTTCTTGCAAAACTCAACCAGAAGCCCTTTACATTTTGGATGATCATCCATTCTGTTGGCATCCAAATAGTTGTAAAAAGTAGGAAACATCCCTCTCCTTATTTGGAGGGCTAATATGGACCAGAAAATGTAAACCGTTTAATCTGTTAAGAAGTTCAGTGAAAGTGTTTCTCTCGTTCCCTGTAGAAAACATGCTTGGTGGAAGTGCAAGGCTACAGAGCTACTTTTCTCTCTCTTCTCAAAAGGTTATCTACCCAAATTTTTGATTGTAAGGAAGAACAGTGAAATGGGCTCAGGAAGTAGGTGGATTTTGTAGGCACTGACTTAGCAAGATAAAAAGATCTCTTGGGAAATGAGAGGGTCATATAGCAGTCCAAAGGTAAAATGTTTTAATGGCAGGAAGAAAACCTGAGAAGTCCTATAGACACCAGAAATTAGGCCAAGACTTGCATTCATGTCTATGATGAACGCTGATCTAAACCAGTTTCTTTTAAAATTTCAAATGGCATCTTAGTACCAAAGATTTATATATTTAATATTTACTGTCAACAGAAACCCACAAATTGTACCCTTCAATGTATACCTGTAAGATCACAGAGGGAAGACCTATACTCCTGACGACCTGAGAAGAGGAAGAGCAATAAGATGACATTTCTGTGAAATTGCTGGTCTTATTCTGCAGTTACTACATTCATCTGGGCAACAAATCTCTCAAGGAAGTAACTAAATGAGCATCTTGTTCCAGCTAAGGGCTCCACAGACCTGTTTCATCTAGTCCACTGATTTTCAGTGGTTCCACACAGACTGGGGTGAGGAAAAGTAGCTATTACTGGGAGTTTCTGAAAGCCAACATCTGCCAAACACCTGCTGGGACATCCACACGCACTCAGGAATGTAGTCATCCACTTATCTGAGAGGTGAGCACTGCTACTGCCTTTGAATGGCCGAAGGAGTCAATTGCCTCTAGAGACGGCCCCAAACGATTTCTGGCCCAAAGCATTAAGGAAAATCATGGGAGCAGGCAGTTTCTCAAGAACTCTTCCATCCCTTATTGGAGTGGGACTTGATGGACCTCTTTTTGTGAAATTGCAATCTTATTGAAAGTGCTCCTATGTTGGCCTCAACACATTTACATCCAAATTGTGCAAATTGTCCAAAATGCAGTGTGATTTGTTTTTTGGTTTTGTTTGTCCTTTTTTTTTTTTTTAATTTGCGACATATTAAAGGCAGGTCCCCTTGGCCTGAGGAATGCATAGCTCAGTGATAAAAGAATGGCTGAAAATATGTAAGTTGAAATGTTGAAAGACATGAAGAAGTTCTGCCACTATTCTTTGCTGGCTGCATTCACTGGCTTAATAGCTGAGGTTGGACAAGGCAGACCTAGTTTACTCATCTAAAAGGTGGGACTCATAATAGTACCTCAGGAAAGGCGTTGAAAGAATAATTTAATTAGTGTTACCAAAGACTTAAACATCCTTAGCTAGATAATATTCTAAAAGTATTACATTTCCTTCAATAAAGATTGCTTGTCAGCTTGGAGTAGCCATTTGAGATTCAGCATTTCCAATTTTGCACAATGCAGAAGTTATATGAATAGGAAAAAGAAGAAAAATCTCTTTAAATAACATCATAGATTTTTTTAAAGATTACATTATGCTTGTGACTGTGTAGATCTACTACATCACTAAGGAAACATTGCAACAACCATAATGCTTTAAAACAAGGGACAAACTCTGTGTTGAGACTCTTAAATAAGAATGGTGAAAATAATATTCATTCCTCCTATGCTTTAGAAACGGTACTCTAAAATATCTTCCTAATATAAACCAAATGTTTTTCCTTCTCTCCCTTCATCCCCTGTTACAAATTACACTTGAGTTAAATAACGAATGAATGGAGCTGATGTTTCCGATAACAAAAGGAAGCAGGTGAGGTGATTATTGCTTCTGGTTTTGAAGCTCTGTTTTGAAGCAGCCCTCGCTCAGGATCATGGGCTGAATGAGTCACAGTGAACCCAGAATATAGGTAAAAGCTGGGGAACACACTGAAAGGCAAGCCAGAGAGCTTTATGTCTGAAGATAAAGCATCTTTTAGGAAAATCAACTTCATTATGGTCTTGGTTTTGAATTGGTGTTAGGAAGAAAG
>NW_010429227.1:23939-33812 GCF_000710305.1 Buceros rhinoceros silvestris
AAAGAAGGAATGTGAGGAAGTGTGGTTTAACCTGGGTTTTGGCCTCTGCTGTTGCCTTCAGCCCTAGCCTTTATCTAAAGGGCTTTACTGTTCCTTATCCCTCAAGTCTCACTCATTTGTTTGATTGCTGTCTGGGGGCTTACCTCCCTTTCCTTGTCTTTCTGTTCTGCCTTGTTTTTCCGTTCTTGAGGTCATTTGGTGCCACTCCTCTTTCCATGGTGTCAAGAGGCCTGAAACATTCTCCAACTATAGCTGAATTTTTCAGTCATCCACAAGAAATATCTGGTGAATACACTATCAGGTGAAAAACTTGCACTGGCATAACAATCAAATTCTACATTTTTTCACTGTCAGACACCCACCTGGCAGCTGGTATTTGTACTTCAGAGACAAACACGAAACTGCCATATGAAATTACTTCCTAAGGGCCAAATCCTGCTTCCATTACTAATGCGAGCAGTGCCATTAACTTCACTCTGAATTGATGCTGTTAATTAACATGGTGTTATTTTTCTCTTACTAGTTGTTCTTTTCAAAAGTCATTAAAAATCAGAACACAAAACCAATGTAATAATATTTAATACATGCTACAAATTACTTTAATTATGAAGTAACATTAAAAGGTGGCTAAAAATACATTAAATATTTTCCTCGTCTTATTTTTACAGGTATGAGATGCTGTAGTTGTCAGAGGGTTGTTATACTATTGCTATGGAAGGACAAGGGTTCATGAGACTCTCATCCTCTTAAATTGTTCTCCACACTATACAAACTTTAAAAAAACAGCAGCAACAACAAAACAACGATAAATCCCCAACCACCAAACTGATATTTAACTAAATTTTTTAAATGTTGGCAAGACACTTAACTCCAGTTTTTACCATGTGCTTGATTTATTTTATTATTTTATTTTATTTCATTTTATTTTATAGTCACCTTAAACTCTGAAGAGTATTAGAACCTTATTTTGCTGGCTAAATGAAGTTTGCTTGTTCGTGCCACGAGGATTGATACTAATATACACCTACCTATCCATAAAAATTAGCTTCAAGGGTCTCAAAGATATTTGAAAATCCTAATGAACTTTAGACTTGCCTCTCTGAGCAGATAATTAATTTCATTCATATGTAACACAGAAAGCGTTGAAACCCTCATGCAGAAGTTTAGTGACTTAAACCCTTGTGACAGAAAAAGAGTAAAACACAACTCACTTATTAAGATACATCCACTGGCTATTTTACCTCCTCCTTTTACTAACATCTGCTGTGTTTTGAATATATCGGTCTTATGGTGATCTCCATGCAAAAACCACTTCAGACAAATAAAGATTGCATTCATCTACCCATCAGGAACACCTGAGTGGGGTAGCATTTCATGTCAAGTGCATACACGTTTGTCTGTCTCAGTATTGTACCCAAGCCACAAATTAAATGAGGCAACAGAGTAAGATATTTGGCTTCTTCTGTATAGAGGTGGTCAAGAAGAGGAAGAACTAAAAGCTAACCCTATTGAAAGGAAAACATCTAGTATTATTCTTAAAATGACGATTGGAAACAAATATAAAAAATCCAATAACCCTGAGAATTAAAGTCAATGTCGCAAAAATTACAAAGGCCACAGAAAGATAAAAATCACACAGAACAGAAAAGCCCTAAAACAAGAGAATGTTTTTCCTCTCTCCCAAATTACACAAAAATCTAGCAAATTAGAAGGTCTAATAAGATCATCTGTCGAGAAGCATTCTCTTCCAGGCCATGTAGATGAACATTTTTCCGTATTCCTTAATATTCTCGTTGGATCCTATCTAAAAATGAAGTTGCCTCTTGCTATCTAAAACTACCAAGAGGAAGAAATTTGATTTAGTTTACGTAGGAACTTCTGCAAATAGGCAAGAACCATTCACACTGAAGAGAAGAAAATCTGTTGCAGAAAAGTAGAGAAGCTTTGCTGAGACCCTCTGGACTTCTGAACAGGCCATGACTTATGTGGGATAGGTGGTCAAACAACAGAATCAGATTCATTGACCTACTTCTGTGGTGCTGAGTTCAGAGCAGATTTTGAGAGAGATCTCAGCTGAGCTGTGGGACCCCTGTGCATTCTCTCTCTAATGTAACCTGTAGTTCAGGCCCGGCTCTGATAGTTTTTTTCCAGGTCATCTGTTTCATATGTATGATATGCCAAAGGGTGGGTATCACCTCCTAATAGAAGGTCCCATCTGTGGCCTTCCACATTAGAAGAGCTTGGGGTGACCATGGTGCGAGGCAGAGAATAATGTGATTGTACAGATGAATACTTGTCTCCCTGGCCTAAAACCTCCTCTCTAAGACTTGGAGCCTGATCCAGGCCACTGCCTAATATGGCAGAGGACCTAGATTGGTCAGTCTGTTTGGCCAGGTGCACTGCACATTTCAAAACACTTTCACTAATGACAAACTCACAGATGCCAGTGTTGCAGAATGATGGACACATGCCTGTTTTTCTTTATTATATTTTTTCTTAATTCTGTTTGAATGTTAAATTTCAAATCAAGACTTCAAAAATTTTACCTGAAAGGTGAAGAATCAAAAAGCTGTGAGAAAATGAAACCAAATTTCCACTGGAAATTGTTTTACAACCTGAGCTGGAGCTGTCAGTACCATGAATCAACTGCTATAAGATCGTGCAGTTCTCTTGTTACAGCCCAGAATATTTGCATGTTCTGTTTTCTGCCATATCTGAAATTCTTATTCTTGATCTGGTTTTATTTCACTTCTGTTCTGTAAGAACCACATTTTCTTTTAGCAAAGTAGAAGATATGTTAGAATATTTTCCAATTCTTTATTTAAAATGGTAAGATATTCAATTCCTCCTTGGATATTAAACATCGTCATGGTTTCAGATGAGAGAAGCATGTCTCAAATTTAAGATTAATCCTTTCCTCAGGTGATACATAAAGGGAAATTTCCAAGGTTAAGTGTACATCCTATGCATTTTTAGCTGATTACACTTTTATGAATACAATTTTAAGAGGTGCTTAATTCCCACGGAAACCATCAAAAATTTCCATCGACTGTGCATACCTCATTGTTTAAGAGACGGTTTTCCAAATGGACCTTCATTTTCAGCAAAAAGAAACAGCAGTTCTCCCATAGCACATCTATGGGAACTTTCCAGCTTTATAAATTTCCTCCTTTCTTTTCCTCCTGAACCCAGGTAAAAATGGGGAGTTGTTCTATAAATGAGCAAGCAAAGCTTAGGGTGCCACTAGAAAGCAACAAGAGACCTGGCTGATGGTACTGGCTCACTAAAGTTACACTGACGACAACAGATAAAACCCATGGAACTATTGTCAGCCTCTCTGCCTTTTCAGCTGCCTACTGTATGTCCCCTTATGGGTAGGTCAGGCAGCAGTTTTTAGATATGTCCAAAGACATATTTCCAGGGTGGGAGGGACTTGTGGAAAATCACACCTTATTCAGAGTGAACAGCCACAGTCTGGCAGCATCCTTTCAGTTCGAAAGGGGATAGGTGTCTAACTCCTCAAGAGAGAATATATTTGGGGAAGTTAGGATTTTGTCTACCCCAGTGTGCTCAATAAAAACAGCCAGAGGAAGTGTTGAGGGGATTTCAAGCTACATCTTTATCACAGGTTAGTAAAGTGCTGAAGGCAAGTGTAATGTACCTCATGATTCAAAAGCAGAATGACTCAGATGAAACAGACTGTAAAGGGGATTTTTTTTCTTTGAGGACTCCCACACAAGACCCTATGGTTCTCCCAGACTCCACTGTGTCCTCTCCAACATGAAGTGACTAGTGCTTCCACAGCTAGAATCTTTCCCACAAAAATTGCATGTTATTTCCTGTTTTCTTTAAGCCCCAGTTCTGTGAGTGCTTATATGAAGGTGCAACCTGTTTCTGGCTTGGATAGCAGCACAGAAGGTTATTTTGGGTAAGACTGCTGACAGCAGAAACTCTCAGTGGTGCTGTCTCCCCCACAAGCAACTTCCTTTTCCCCATTCAAGCATCCTTGCCTGCTTGCTCCAGTTTTTCCTGCAACCCTTCCATTTCCTAGGCTGACGTCTGCCCTGGGATCCATGTATAAAGTTCCTAAACTGTATGTAAAGTTATGACATCATAATGTAAGAACGTAGACATTCACAGAACTTACTTACATTTAAAGCATGAACCAGACACTCCCACAAAGCCCAGTGAGCTGCCATGGAGATGTTAAGTGTTTATCAGTCTAGCGTGTTTTACGGATGAGGAAACTGGGACAGAAGCTTTCCCAAACCTTTCAGAAAGCTTTGTCCAAGACCAACCTGTGAGCTAGAGATGGAAGGAAGAGGATAATCCAGTAATTACAGACTCCAGTCATAAGATCACTGCACCAGTCAACTCTGTTTCAAAATGAATAAATAAGCTTTTGGAGGTGGAATTTGAATGCCTCAAAATCTGATACAATTTCAACAACCATGTTCTCTAGTGCTTTCAAGAGGCAGAGATTTCTGATGTTTTCCAGCCTTCAGCAAGCGAAAACATCTCAGGGCTCCCATTTACCTGTACAGTGACATTTTTTCCCTCCCACCCGGCAGGTAGAAGCAGTAACAGAGCCAAGAAAGAGCTATTCCTCGTTGAAGTAATTGAGGGCAGCAGGTACAAGAGCCCGGGAGTGTTCAAATGCTAACAAGAATGTATCAGGAATATATAGAACACATAGCAATTCACAGAAATGCGAGGGTGTCGAGTTCTTGTGAGTACTGCAATACAATATGAGTAATGTAATGACCTAAATTAAAAAATTCTTTCTCTGAATTTATTAGTTCTGATGAATCATCTTTTTCCAAACTCGAAGAATACACTGGCTTGCAATGGAGATTCATTAAGTGGTGTTTACCACAGGCAGTGGGCGACTAGAATTCAGTTCCTGTATAACTTCTCTTTTTAGTAATGATGTATGGAAGAGATAGTAAACAGAACCAGACTAGGAGATCTAGTTTCCATTGTAGCTTTGAGGCCATCTCAGTTCCAAATTTAGCAGTACTAGAATCTAATGTTTCTTGGGTTATTCAGAGCTTGAAAGTTGTGGAGATCTGCAGGGATCTGTTTTCCTTGCACAATCTCTGCCACTTGAAATGGTAGATTCCCAGCAATGTGTAGTTTATTGTTGTGTTTTATTCATCATGGGTCTAGATTATAATTTTCAAGATATTACAGTTATATATATTTTTTCCCCTGCTGGTTCACAGAGAAAGAATTTTTAGGTGCTACTCTGAACTCCACCATCAGTTTATTGTGTTGCCTAAAGAAAGTTTTGCATGTTTTCATTTCCCATAGAATGAGACGGTATAGCACTGCTTATATATAGCAGAGGAAAATCTCATGAAATGTAATTAACTGATCACAAATCATGAAATCTAAGTAATATTTCCTTCCAGAATGCACAGTATTAATACTGTTATATAATTTAGCGAGGATTACAAGAAAATTCCTAACCTTTTTACATTCTGTGCTTCTTAACAAACACGTCCTTGTCACTGTCATCACCACCTCACACTTCCTCATTCTCCTCTTCCAGTTTGCAATGTTTTGCATGTACTAAAACCCATATGCTGGCATTAAAGACCTGAAAAACACAAACCTGATCCTTCTGATGTGGAAGGTTCTAAGTGCAAGAGAGGCTTAAGAAAGAGGAGAAAAATGAATGAACAGAGGAGCCACCCAAGAACAACCGCTCTGAAAGTTTCCCAGGACAGTGAACCTGGCTTTGAGGTGGCTGTTTTTCCATTGCCCTGTGTAGAGCTGTACAGCCTATGACGACCCCTGGGACTTCACAGTTTTCCTGCTAAAGGCATTTCTCACTAGACGAAGGTGAAGCAGACATCCCCAATGACTATGGAAACCATTAACTCCAGCTGCCCTCCAGACAGGCACTAAGTGGACAAGGAAGCTGACAAATGCAGAAGATACATGATCCTCATTAGAAGCATTGGGCTATACGTATCCTACTCTTGATTCTCTTCCTCTGCCCTCTCTGAAATCTGGTCCCGCTTACATACCAGAGGGAGAATTTAATCCTGAGGATAGTTAATACCTGTAATAATAGGAGAAGGGAAACACTCATCTCCCTTGCCAAAATCACACATCTGGTTCATCTTCAGTGAACTACACCTCACTCAGCTTTCCCATCAACAGTATAGCACTGCATGTACAAACAACCCACTGGGCTGAGCAGCAGCTAGCAAATACAAGGGCGTCCTGCACATAGCCCTAAAATGAGGGGCACCTCACTGTTGCTGCTGCTGACAAGTAAAGAGAGGGCATCACAGGAAGAAGCAGAAGTAACAGCCAGATCTGGTTTTCTGTTGTTTTGTTTTATGAGGTAATATTAATATTTCCAAATATACCATTGGCTCACTGAAGAAAATTCAATAAACTATGTTCTTTTAAATCTTGGATTCTGTCAAAATTGAAAGGCTTTGTGAAATTGGGTGTTTTCTGCAATAATTGCATTTAGGGGAAAACCCCAGAAAACTGGTCTCATGATGTCAAAACATCCCATTCCCATGTTTTTGGAATGAGGCACCAAGACTTTTCACTTGAAAAAAATCTTTTAATTCAGATATTAAATGTATCAACATTAATAATTAATATTAAGCAAACCCAATATTTTGAATGCCCTGAAATTATTACTTTTTAATTATTTCACTTCATGGTGAACTTAACCTAATTTTTGCCTAATGCAGAACTGTGTTTTCTATTCTTTAAGTCCTTTGTGAAGTAGAATACCTTCTTCTACATGGTGCTAATGTTAGAAAAGGGTAAATGTCATTTAAACCTCTTGAATAGGACAACAGGGCAATTGTGCCTCTGAAGTTTTATTGGTGGAAAACTATTTGGGTAGGGATATCAGACCAGCTGAAACTTGTTTCCCAGGATAATGAAATGCACAGAATGGAGCTTAAATTTGTCTCAACAAAAAATTGTATGTATCTGGTCACATTTTATGGCACACTCAGCACAGATATTTTATTGGAAGTTTATGTTGTCAAGGGGTAGGGCTTGGGCTGGCCAGACAAATGATAGATGATCTCTATTATCCCCCGTCCCTTCCCAAAGGAGAAGAAAAAAGGAATAAGACAGAGAGCCTTACAGGTTAGAAAACTAAACCTGATTTAATGAATGTAATACTAAAATGAAATATACACAAATATGTACGAATACATACAATATGCCACCTTGGTGGCAGTTAGATCACAGTCACCACTGATGCTGTGGGCTGGCTCTGGGCAAGTTCCAGACTGGACTCAGCTGCAGAAGGGAACTGAGTTCGAGAGCTGGATTCTGGAACTGGATTCAGGAATAGACAATTTGAGATTGAAGGCAGAAGAATGAACAGAGTCCTCTTCAAACATTGGCTATTGAAGACGAGAACTTGACTCTCATAATTCCTCAGCTTTATACCGTACATGACATATATGGGATGGAACACCTTGTTGGTCACCTGTCCCATCCACTCCTGCCACAGGCGCAGCCTCTAACTTACTGCACCCCCAACATCAGCTACAGGATTGAGCAGTGACCTGGGTCTGCACAGGAGCAAGTACAAGCAAGAGCCTTTCTGCACACCAATCCCTGGTAGAAACTGTAAACACGGAGCGTTATCACTGCTAGAAGCAGACACTGTCTGCAAAAATATGCCGTTAACTTCAGAAAGTGCCATCACTTAGCAGAGACTGAGCTGGAAATTAAAATCACTGAACAGAATTTAGGTTTAGTTCAGTTTAAATTTAGTTCTGTTCTAACTCAAACGAGGACATATTTGAATGCAAGTTTTGCATTGCATACCATCAAAATGCTTTGGTCTCTAACCCCAACAGTGAAAATTTCTTTCCACTGGATGGAATTTATCAGGTCTGAATGAATGATTATTGCTAGTTTTCCTCTTGTCCATTCATCCTCTAGGTCTCTTTTCTGGCAGTGCTATCTGATACTGGTTGCTGCTTAAAGAACCTTCTCCTCCTATCTGCAGCCATCTGGAACAGACTCTCCCATTTCTCTGCCTACCTGACTCTCCATCTTTTCCCATATATAACCTAAAAATAAAAAATTAAAAAGCTTTGTCTCTTGACTTTCTCACTTTCCTCTCTCTCCTCCCGTTATTTTTTTTTTCTCTGTCAATATGTTATTTAACACAGTAAAGCCTTTTGGATAGCCTTTATGTGATAGGCATTACAAAAGTGAAGTTACGTGGTATTGTGAACAATGATACTTGAAAAGAGTCATTTACCTACATTCTTCCTCCCAGCCTCTCTTCCTTCATAAGCAGAGAATGGAGCATGCTTAAGGAAAACAAAATTCGTTTCATTAAAGATCTCTAAGATAATGTATTGTTATGTTTGTTTCTGTGGTTTCCGTGAGAGGAGAGGCAGATGGATAACAATGTGGGCAGTCCTAAAGCAAAGCAATTCCAAAGCAATACCCAGATCTGTGGCTGTTTTCTGCACCAACTCTTTCTCTTTCCTCTTCCTCTTTCTGCTTGATTCGTGACAAAATATGAGATCCTCCACAGCAGGAAAAAATAGTTTTCCAACACTGTGAAATTTTAGTGGTCTCAGAGCATGATTAGATATGGCTACACTATGTATTAAACATGCCTCGAAGCCCACGGTAAAATCCAGACTTAACAGCCATCTGCATGGTGCGAATGCAAAGCGGTGGTGCGTATTCATATTGTTTACCATAAGGACAAATGAGAGTTGTAGGTAGCATGCGCCAGAGTTGCACAATACAGCAAGAACCACATCTTTCAGGCAACAACATGGATATGCAAAGCCAAGTACACAGTTCAAGCAGACCGTGGTGCAGTCGTCTGTCCCAGGCCCTCAATTTCATTCTCCATACAGCCATATAAACTGATGTGAGACCGGCATATGGGATGGTGCTTTTCTACCCCATACCCTCCAGAACAATGAAAGGTGAAGCAACACAATGGCAATAGTTTTGAGTGTCCCTTTATCAGCTCACACAAAGAGAGGAACTATCTTTAGGCCAGGGCTAGCTTGGTGCAGGTCACAGCTTGGGTGTACATGAACAGAGAAAGCAACTGTATATACGGTACCCTTTACACCAGTATGTTGTGTCTGTGTGTAGGTTCTCCAGAAACCAGACAGCTATTCTGAAACAGATGTAAATTCTGATGTTAAAAATCTACCATCCAAAAATCTGAGTCTTTTAATAACTTAAAAATTAAGAGTCTTTCTTTTTAAAAGCATGATCACCAACGTGCAGTAACTAAGTCAGTCTCCAAGATCTTGTCACTAGTCAGACTAATAATCCAATATTCTTTCAACAGTCTTCACAATAATGGACATATTTTCAGCTTTCTCAGGTTGGGCAACTTATCAAAGAGAACTATGTGGCTCCATGCAGAGCTGCAAGTGATTCTTAGCAGCTTACCCTACAGTACATCATGCAGGGACTTGTGCTACATTCCCCTGGATTACGGACTTCATCAGAGTCTTTGAAATGAAGTAGCGATCCAATATATGCAGGGATCTCACAGGCAGCTAAAACTTTATTAACATGGGAGAAGTGCATGCATTTATTTATTATATAGGGAAATGTCTTACACGCATGCAGATGGACACATGCGTGCACACACATGCCATCAGAGTACATGGGGATAAAGAAATCTGCTACATTATCACCTGAGACAGAAGAGGTGAGGGAAAGGGACTTCTGTGCAGCACACTTATTTTACCCCTGTTTTTCATTACGTGGACAACCTTAGAGCAGTTCTTGTTAGCATTTAGAAAAGGGGGAAAATCTAGCCTCCTGCAGGGGAGCTATTATTGCTAGAATGTACTAGCATTATCTTGCTTTAGCAGCGGGGGG
>NW_010429228.1:0-234 GCF_000710305.1 Buceros rhinoceros silvestris
GCAGCGGCTCTGCCTGGGAGCAGCCAGCGCTGCTGTTCTGTTCCCCTTCTCCCGCGCAGGAGGGTGACGGTTCTCCAGCGCCCGCAGGATTGTGCCCTGGTGGATTTTGTGCCATGGCGGGGGGTGCTGGGGAAGCGCTTTCTGGCGTGTGGCTTTTGGAACCACTCAAGGAAACGGGGGAGGCTGGACTGGCACCGGCCCAACACCCCTCGTGCGGTCTGGAGCAGCCGCACG
>NW_010429229.1:0-303 GCF_000710305.1 Buceros rhinoceros silvestris
CGGAGGCTGCCTGCTCCCCTGCCTGCTAGGCCGTGTTATGGCAAAGGAAGAAAAATATTTATGCTCGGCTTCAGAATTCAGGCTTATTTTTAGCTGGCGCCTTCCCTGTGGTCCTGCACCTCTTTGTCATTTATGTGCCTTTTTCCCCCCGTTTTGACCCCAAAGCCAGCAGTTCCTCATCTATTTTCAGCCTCGCCCAGCAAACGTTTATGCTAATGACTTGATGGTTGTGGGGAGAAAAAATCCACAAACTAGATGTTGTTCGAAAGTAGGAGCCCACGCGCCCTCCGACCATTTCCCTGG
>NW_010429229.1:539-795 GCF_000710305.1 Buceros rhinoceros silvestris
TGCATTTCTCCTCCTGAAAAGCAGAGCGGTGGCCCTGTGTGCCGTGGACACAAGCCAAGGCTTGTTCCCGGCTCCCCACACATCCCCCCCGCCCACCGCTCTCTGGGATGTGACCCGCTCCCCCAGCTCGCACCTCTGCTCGGCAAACGGCGAGGGATTCAAGCCCCGCTGCTCCTCTGACCCCTACAAAGCAGTTTCCCCACTGCTCCAGCTGCTGGTGGGGTGCCCGGACCCTCCGTGCCTGCTGCCCGGCAGC
>NW_010429230.1:0-14651 GCF_000710305.1 Buceros rhinoceros silvestris
CGCAGGTGGGTGTAAAGCAGTGCTAGAGGGAAACGGGCTGCCTAGAACTGGCGGGTGCCAGGTTCCTCTGACAGGAGGCGTTAGTGACACGGTGCCCGGTGTCCCATGGGGGCCTCAGACCTGATCTTGAGGAAGACTGGAAATGTGTTGCAGGGTCACGTTTATACATTCTGATAATAACTATTTTTCAGTACAGTGGCACCCTGGAAAAGAAGGTTGAGCCAGATGAAGGCGGCAAGTACTGGGAGCACTCCTTCCACTACAAACCCTCCAGTGGGAAACAGTGGCTAAAACCTGGCAAACAAACTTATCGTGGCTCATGTATTTAGTGCCTGAACAAAACAGAACCCCCTAAGGAGCTTACAGACATTTTAAATATGTCTTTAGCTTTTTCTTTGCATTTTATGTATATTCTTACAGAAGGGGAGAATGATCTCAGATTATTTCATTTCAGAAATTCACATTCTCAATATTTCTATTTGCTGGGTGGGTGAATCTATGATGAAAGCAAGCGGTGGTATTCCAAAGTGATGCTCCTTCTGACAGCAAGAATGAAAACACGTGCTGCTCTTCACTTCCAGCAGAACAACAGTCTGACAACCCCACACAGAGATCTCAAGGACGAGCTGGATGGACAGCCTCAATCACATCACTACTAACAATGAACTTCATTAACTTTTTGTAATTCCACTCTTACTTTGTAAACCAAAATTGCATCTTTCACTCAGTGTAAAAATATACCGCCTCACAACAGGACACGTTGGAAAGATGTTTCTAGGCAGAATGCTGGCAGCAGAGAAATGATGCAGCCTTGTCTCAGCCCTGTGACACGGAGTACAAATACCCCGTTCTGTGTATCAGACATAGGAGGCTGCCTTGTGTGTGACGCTGTCATACTGTTGCCTGATGGTCAACTGCAACAGGGGACAGTGGGGAAAAACATAACTTGACAATGCGGACACTGAAATAAACTGTGACGGAAAACTGCAGACTCTAAACCCGCATCCATGTGGTTTGGCATGGCCAGTGTTGAACATGCCTTAAGTCAGGCTAGACCAGATTATGGACAAGGCTCTTTCCAGCTCCATTTCCTGAAGTGAGAAAAAGTCAGAGGAGCCAAACGTGTGCTATAAAATACGACCTGTTGGAGATTCGGGGTATGTCAGAGAATTACAGTAGTGATGCATTCTTAGAGCACTGCCACGGATCTGCAGCTCACAGAATAAGAAGAATCTCTGTAGTCACCTAACTGAATTATCTCAATAACACAGAGAACAGAGATGCCAGATGCCTCTCATTCAAGCCATATCCTGACACACTTGGCAATGTGACGGCTGGCAAGTTTCTCCAGCTAACCCTTTGTTCAATTCAGTTACTGTCACCTCTAAATTAATTTCCTGGATCGCACAAATTAGGAACATGAGAGGATATGTGACACATGCTACAAATGTGTTTTGCTAAAAGCTTTGCGAAGATATTACAGGGACAGTTGAGAAGCCAATTAATTCTTTCTAAAATCAAAGCTCGTTGCTGTACTGGTACCACCAGAATGCGCTCGTGTTCAGACTGGCTTTCACAGGCTGCCCCAGAATCAGAAGCAATGGAAGCAGACGACACCTGCCTGTAATTCTCTCCAAGCTCATAAACCACGCAAACAATCAGAGAGTTAAACCCATGAAGTTACCCTCTAAACTGCAGGTTTTAGATGGTCGTGATTTTGTTTTATTCAGGCTGTCTCCTTCGAAATCCTGAGTAATACAAGTTTCGCAGTTGATTTTTGCACTCTCCTGTTTAAGTTGCTATACAGAGTATAGGGACAAAAGCGACCAATACACTTGGTTAAAGGTAGGCTGGATTTCTCTCATTTTCTTGCCTATTACTGATTCCACTGGAGTACTTGACATGAGATGAGACAGATTTTTCCATCATCTGAAGAATTTAAGATAATAAATCCTTTGCTAAAACAAAAATTATACTGCAGTCCAACAACTTAATGCAAGATTGAGCAGATTTCCGTAGCCTGTTGCAGTGGGGCAGACTAGATAATCAGATCACCTTCAACTTCAAAACCAGTAAACTTACATCTGGTCCCAGAGACTGAGACAGAGGTAAGGTATTGCAGGAGACTTCAGTCTCATCATACATCCACAAATTCTTAAAATAATTGTTTTTCTTTAGGACTGTTCACAACTCTCTGAGGTGCCACTTAGAATTTCAGTGACTATCATTGTCAGTTCAGTTCCTATCTGGAGCCACAAGAGAATGTTTCTTATCTAGGAAAAAACATACTTGGGCCTGTTTCCTCAAGAAAAAAAACAAAAAAACAGATCAGGAAGAAAGCTGTCTTGACAAACAACTAAAATTCAGTTATATTTCAGAAGATGGGCCATTTACAATTATTTTGCTTTCTGTAACACCATTGCTATGTAAACAGTGATTAAAACTCAAAAATTTCAATTGAATACCTGTGTTTGAAAAGACAAAATGAGAAAAATAAGAGTCAAAAGCTGTCACAGAGGCATGGTTGTGATGCAACAAGGACAGGTTAAAGGTGACTGGCAGACACATCTCCTCATAAAATAGTAATTCAGGCTGCCTGGGAGGGCTGTGTTTTAAATGTTTCATTAGTTTCATGTAGAAAAATCAGGTGCTTCTCCAACAGGAAGATGACTGAATACAGCTCTAAAATGTGTGGACTGAACTTTGGTCCTCCCTCCATACTCCTTGGTTTGAAAAGCACTCTTGGTTTCTGGAAACATGGAATGTTCCTTCTTCCTCAATGCAACATCTCTTGATCCCTTCATCTCTCAGGTGTTTCACTGCAGTGAAGTTTGCAGATGGTACATACGGAAAACAGGGGCATGAGAGGACACAGGACAAAGCTAGTTTTGTGGCTTAATCCAAGAAGAGAAGGCACATAGGTGTCAGCCACAGTATAAGAACCTGAGGAGAAAGGTCTGTGCTCTGGATCATATTCTGAATGTGTTAATTCACGTACCAAACTTTAAGTACAGGCCCTGTCTATCTCTTTTCAAGAGCAGAGAATACTAGCTATTACTAGAATCAAGAAAAAACAGAGAGCCAGATCACCTCTATAACTTCGTTCCAAATTCACTGCCAGCTTGAATGGGAAAAAGATGTCAAATGGGAGTTTCCAGTGCGGTTGGGGCTGGCCTCGTGGAGGTTCTGGCCATTCCGTCATGTCAGTGAAGGTGACAACAGTTGTCAAAGGTACCGTGCTTGTGCTTAGAAACTGTAACAAGAGGGAAAGCACAAAGTTTAGCAAGATCAATATCAAAGATATGTCCCTCCTTGATTTGCTAAAGGAGACCCACTCTAAATGACTGGCAAGCAAGATGTCTTTAGCCTGCAGGAGTTAAGTGTTCCAGATACGTATTTTTAGTGGAATGACTCCTCTTCCCTGCAATTGATACTTAGCAGGTAAACTGAGGGCTCAGGTCTCAGGAAAGATGAGTAGCTACTGTGCATCATATATTACAGATCTCCAGAATGAAAGCAGTGAGTCAAGCTCTGCTAAAGTAAGCGTTCTTTTCAAAGGGAAGATGTACCAGCTCATTGGTAACAGTACAGAAGCAAAGCTAGCATTACTTTTTAGAAAATTATATATTACGTAAGATAAGATCACCAGCCCTTTGAACAGAGGATTGCTGCCAGAAATGGACAGGACTGCCACAAGATTTGATCTTTTCAATAAAATACAACAATCAGGGACCAAATACAAAAATGAATTTATTTCTCACATTTTAGGATATTGTTTCAGAAAAGAGACAGATTTGTAGGTCAGCTGGTAAAGATGGAACTTTCCTTTGTTTCAACAGAATGCTGCAAGACAACTATGTGGAGCTATGGCTGCCTTGGGCTGATTTAAGACCATGCTGCTCCCAAAAGAGCAACCTCACTCCCTGCCCCACCTTCCCAGCTCTGCATGCTAATCTCAGGAGAGGGAATCTACTGGCAGCATCCCTTCTGTGCTTGCACTGGTTTAAGGCAATCTGTGACATCAACCACCTGAATCACTTCCCTGGAAACAGTTTGGAAGATTGCCTTTAGAGCAAAGATGTGTAGGAAGCATTCAAAAAACCTCCAAAACAGAATTCATGACTCTTAAAAGTATTAAGACTCTGTTGGGCAATTTTAGTGGTATCTCTTGAGGCAAATAAAAAACACTTCTGTGCTTAAGGATAAAACAAAAATGTATGAACAAATGTAACGAGGGATACGCACCCTGTGGTTTTACTAGGAATGCAAGTCTCCCACCTCAGACAGGAGTTTTGTTAATGGAGCCATTTAACAGCTCAGATTTAGAAAATATCTTCATGGGGCGGGGGTGAGAGTTTGCCTCAAGGCAACACGTGAACATTTTCCTATCATGTTCTTTTCACGTACGTGGCAAGGTGGCAGAGGGAAGAGGTACCATGAGACACACCCAAACAAGTGATGTGAAATCTCATTTAGACTGCGTCTGAAGTTCAAAAGGACAGACACTTGCCATGTCATACCTCACTGCCATGAAAACACCATAGGCAGGTGTCAGCTGCTCCCCACAAAGCCCTTGCAGAGAAGTCTAAGCCCTGAAATATATGTGCTGCCCAAAAGCTTTTGTGCTGTCAGGAATCCAGCCTTGCACCAAACCAGGATCCACCAACACATGCTTGAAAAAGGCTATTCATTCTCCTTTGCAGACCTGTTAGCTGCACCTTCCTGCTCACATCACAGAATCACAGAATGGGTTGGGCTGGAAGGGACCTTTAAAGGTCATCTAGTCCAACCCCTCTGCAATGAGCAGAAACATCTTCAACTAGATCCGAGGTTGCTCAGACCCCAGTCCAATCTGACCTTCTGGTTAGGTCTGGTTTGGTCTACAACCTTTCCCCTTAGTTCTTCAAATCCACTGCCATCAGCATTAGCCTCTTCCTTAGCTACCTACTGGTGATTTCAGACCCCTTGAGGAAGAGAAATATCTTCTGTCACAGACTATCAGCGGTTTTAAGAGACAACTAGATAAACTTGTAGTTATCAAATGTTTGTAAGTACAACTTTATACCAAACATAAATAAAAAATTAAAGTTTGAGTCCTTAAGTGGCAGAAGGTGGTTTAGGGATGGAAAGAAGGTACCTTTTCCAGTTGTACAACTCATAAGACCATAAAACCACTTTCTTCTAAGGAGCAAACTCTTGCCATTGCAGCCAGACCACTGCTAAAGTTCAGTAAATCTCAGCTCAGCAACATCGAGACCATTTGATTCCTTAGTTCTTAAATAACCTGTAAATCCCATTTAATTAACCCTGTGTGTGAGGAAGGGGTTTTAAATTCCATACCTTCAGGGGGTGACACTGATAGAAGTACCGTGCACCCAGTATTTGAGCTTGTGGGTTGGAGAGGAGGCCCACCTCAGACCACAGTATCTGTATCTCCAGGGCCACAGGAACCATGCAACAAGAAGTGCAATTCACAGCCTGAAAATAAAACATACCCCAAACATCTTTATATGGTATTTTAAAGGTGAAAAAGGAACCGTTATGGTCAAAGTCTAATATTTTGGATAGCACAGGTCACAGAACTTTTAATCAGTCACTTCAGCACTTAACCCCGGAACTTTTGGTAGGGTCAAACCATCCACGTTAGAGCTATACCCATCTCACTGTCACCTCATTTCCAAACAGAATTTGTCTCAGCTCTACCACTTGGATTTTGCATTCTATTAGGCCATCTCCTGACAGACTAATAATTAATAAAATATAATTTCCCTCCTCCATAAGTACTTGGATCACAAACTTTTACCCTTATTAGGTAATACATAAATATCTCTAGAAAATCAGAAAGGATGATAATAATAAAAACATCAAATTAATAGGAAGTAGCCAGGTAGTATTAGTTCTAGAAGGCTGTCAGAAAGCTAGGTAATACAACACTGGATTCGGTATTAAACTAGCAGAAACAGGACTCAAGAGATATTAAGTATGAGAGGGTCTTTTTGTTGTTTAATAAGTACTCCTCCATACGAACCACAATAAGATTGACTGCTTACAGGCATTAAGACCCCTGAGAGTCAGTGGATCATCACACAAAGGAAGTAAACCCAGATGAACAAGCTGGTTTGTTTTTTTTCCCATGCCGAAGCTTCCCCAAGACAATATGAAAACATGAAAGGAAAAATATTCAGTCTTTTTGCACTCATATTACCTGCACGCTGCAGTTGTGAATCAGAATGGTTGTCCACTCTTCCTCATGGGCTGAAAGGGCACTGCCAGTTACAGCAAGGTCCTCTGCCCTGTTCACCCCCTGAAAAGCCTTGTATAACTTCTGCCGGACGTAACCACAGTTACTTTCTTCCAGTATTGGGGATAGGCTGAAAATGAGAAAATAACAGCTTTGACAGAGTGATTTCCAGGACAGAAAAAAACCCCAAACTATCAACACCCTTCCTTCACAGTAAGTGTTTCTTCCACTCTTACAACAAGTCAACGGAGTCATTATGGAAGTATTGGTACGAAATGGTTGCAGTTTCAATCCTCTCTGCAACAAGAATGGAGGAGAACATGGCAGGGTAAGGGAAACTGATGGCTCTTAGCCATCTTATTACATCATTACCTGCCCTGTCACCAACACAAGAATGATAAAAATCATCAAAACAATCACTTTTTAAAGTTCCATTGAAATTCACTCCTCAAATACAAACTCTACTCTTGCCTAAGACATGTTGCCAGACTACAGCCTCAAAACATCCCAGAAGACCTTCACAACGTTCAGATTGTTCTAGGGGTCCACCATGTCTCTGATTCAAGTCCTCCTTCAAGTCCTCCATTTGTGTCAGAAGGGGTGACTGCAGTGTGGTGTTACCTGAGCTTGCAGCTTGTCCTCATATTTCTTCCAAATTGTACCGTGTGTCTGAGGAACTGTGAGCAACTTCCATCACCTTCACTCTGTAAAATGCTCATCTGACAGACTGCATGTCAAGAAGCCAAAGCATAAACATACAATACAGGACACTCAACTTGTATTTAACAATCCTCTCACCGCACATTCCTCCTTATCCCTATCACGGGACTACAGTGCAGTTGTGAGCAACAGGCCTGCTGATGGCTGTCAGGTAATACTGAGGTATGTTCTCACAGGTGAAGGCAGAATCTCAGAAGTCCACAGTACCAGCAGTACCAGGAGGCAATAAGCCCAGTGATAAATACAACTTGATAGGAGAAAAAGGATACATGTTGTATGGCACCATTGTCTGCAATCAACAGTGGTGCTCCAGTGATATAGCCAGGGTTCCCACTCCTAGGCAACGTATGAGAAAGGGTCCTGGTCTACAAAGAGGCAAAGGGAAGAGAAAAAGGAAAAGGAAAACTTTAGCAGCAATGAAATCCATTAATCTCAGAAGATCAAATTCAGATTCTCAAAAATGTAAATGTAACCCATTTTTTGAATGACCAAATATTATGCACCACTAAATCTTCCATTATTTGTTTCCAAATTCTTTTTCTTATCTGGCAAGTCCAGGAGGTAAGAAACTTAATGTCAGTACCCTGAAACGTGGATACTGCCAGGACAGGTCTTGAATTCCTACTGCTCAGCATTTGTCTCTAAGGAAGTGAACATACCAGTCTGGGCAATCCTACAGATGATCCGCAGAACAAACCCTGCCTTGACCCTGACTCTGGGTGGCAGATTCCACTTCTAAATTGTTTTATGGGGAGAGCCTCTGGGGTAACTTCAGCAAGGCTGCACTGCACACTTATCAACCCTGAGGTCACCACTCATCCCACTTCGCACTGCCTCCAGGGAACAAGGTTTATGTGAACTTCAACACGCATCAGCATTTCCCAGATTTCCACCTCCTCCAGAGTAACTCTTTTTCCTGCTGCATGGGCAAACTTAAATATGTACCTGGAATAAATTTAGCAACTTTGTTCACAATCGCTGAATGCCTCAGATAAATCATCAGCTCCAACCCTTTCCTTCACAAGTCCATACTGGTGTCCCTCATCTCATCCTCCCCGCTTCAAACTGGGGCAGTGCAAGACTACGTGCTTGCACTGAGCCTGAATTTTTCTAACAACATGGTTTACTTGAGATGAGAGCAGTGTCCCCTCCTCCTTCGTCCAGGGTCCAACTGCATCCCAGGGTTCTGGTACTACCATACCACAGCGACACTGCTCTAACCTTTTCACATCTCATCTGTACCAAACTGGGTCACAAAGCACAGCTTACAAGCTTGGTAAAAGCCCAGGGAAGATGGGGGCACTGACCCAGAAGTGGAAAGTGAAGCGCTGCTGCAGAGAGGATCCTGAGTTCCCAGAGACGTTGCTCACTTTGAACCAGACAGAAACACTCTGAATCCCACGTGTGCCACTGAATTCTATCTCATAGATCACCTGAAAGCCCAATTCAAAGAAGAATCAGAGGCAGAGGCAGGTAAGAGGGCAGTGATTTTAAGCTAGTGTTGAGCTGCTCAAAAGAGAGAAGATTCAGATACCTCAGAAACGACATTGTTACAGGTGTTGTCTGTCATGTGGGGAGTGCCAGGGGGTGCGACTGCGGTGACCTGTACCTGGAGACAGTAAGCACATTGACAATTAGCAATTAAGAGGAGTGTGCCGTTCTTACTCTTTTCCAATGCTTTTCCATCCAAGTTAGATTTACCTCCCTGCTGTAGTTGTGATCTCTGAACACATTACCTTGTACCAGACACTCATTCTTTTCTAAGAAAACAAACTACCCCCCTGACTCCAGCCCTATCTCTGCCTATTCATTTAGAAGTATATCTTTCCTCATATCCCTACATTTTTTTCTAAACTGTCACACTACAATGTCCAAAAAATCTTGTCTCAAACAGGGAACATTCCCATTGCCCCAAGTTCCCAACCCATGGGTATTACTATGAATGACTAAGATTGCAGAGACATTTTATTTCAGAAGCAGAAGTTATTTTCATTGGCAATACAGACTGACCTTCATGGACTGCACAATGGTGTCATTAATTGGGACCTGGGGAAAACAAACAAACCAACATACAACACCAGAAAAAACAACCAATTTTTTGGGTTTGCAAGCATCTAAAGTCATGAAGCCATCACTGAATAAACTACACATTGTATTGACAAAAATTACATTTTTTATTCCAGATATGTAAAACTTGACATCAATTTGTGATCTAGAAATCATAGACATCATCCACAGAAAGCATTTTTAGAACATCAGAAGACAAATTTTATTCTTTGCCCTGCTAACAACCTGCAAGAACACAGATACTTTAAAATGTCAGGATCTTGGGTCCACTCCTCGAGCTCCCTCTTCTGGAATCGAGTAATTACTTCATCATCCATTTACAGAAAAATTGTATTTTGGCCACAGTGACAAAGAAAGCCGTGAAAACATGAGTTAAATTTCATCACTAGAAGACTCTCTACTATAATAATGTAGATTTAGATTTCCAATATAAGGACAAACTGAGTCATTAGCTGTAATAAGGCGTTAGTATTTACACTGCCGTTTTACTTAGGAACACCAGAGAAACTCTGGAAGGTAGGAGAAGACACTTTCGTTCAGTAAGACCAGCATGATGAATCCAGGATAATAAATCAATTATTTTAAAATTATTGTCCTGATAAATAACGGAGAAATTGACATGGAATTCAATCTTTGAATGTAAATACAGCTAATATTGATAACTGGCCTGCAGCATGGTTTCAGAGATATTGTGTAAAACAAACCCATATTCTTTACTTAGAACATGCATGCTTGGGCTGATCAAGTTGATGGAACTGTTTTGATAATGCAGATAGAAATGTTTTGATAAACAGTCTGAAATGCAAAGGAGTTCTAGTTAAACCATTAAAACTATGAAGTGTCAGTGAAGTACCTGTTAAATGCATTAAGAATTTGCTAATAATGGCGATTTATTGGAAAGCAGTTTGAATGGAGGGATTATCGCCATCATGACAGTTTTAGCAGGATTTCCAGGAAGAAGACCTTAACAACTGGGAGATCAGGGATGACATACCAGATGACCTTTAGTTTTCCAGTTAGCTGAAGTTGCAACACAAGGCAATGGGAAGTTCAGCAAATAAGATGTTGAGCAAAATGAAGAAATGTGACACGCACCTTTAGCACAGCAAAGTCACGGTAGTAGGAGGCAGCATCTAAGGCAGGGTCAGTAATGCAGCTCTTGCTCAAGTTGGCAAAAATCCGAGTACAGCTTGTGCTCTTACTGTCCAGGAAGCCTGAGTTAAGACATGGCAACAGATAAAACAGAAGCAAACCACCCTAAGAAATTCTTCCCCCTTTACTAACCAGCAGGATTTCCATCAACACAAAGTCCACTGGGTCCCATTTTCACTGGCTGTCTAAGCGTGCTCAGTACAGATGATGACTCAAAGTAGATTAGGATTGGGTCACCAGCCTGAAAAGACAATTTGGAGAAATCACAGACAAATTGGCCATAGAATACTAAGGCCAAGTGCAAGATGATGACATCATCAGGGCACACAGGCAAACTTATACTTCTCCTTAGTGTACACCCAGTTGTGTCTTAGAAAACTAATCATGAAGTTTTTACATAATAAGGAATGAAAAGAAAGATAATATGGATTCTAGGTAGCAAAATAAGAATCTTTCAGTCTGTTCTCATTAGATCTCATTACAGGCAGCTTTAGCACAAGTGTATCTGCAAATTGACTGCTACTCACCCGGTAAAAGGCAGAGAATGATGGCTGGGCTTGTGACGGCGCTAAGAAAGAGTGACTGCCATACTTCTTTACAAACTTCAAAAAATCGGATTCTTTGATATCCTGTGGCTGTTGGAAATAGTTCAGCTTTGCTAAAGGTTGAAAAGGGGAAAAAAAGTCCATCAATATCAAATTCCTAGAAGTGAAAGATCTAAGAAAAAGTAAATATTGTACCAATATTTTTAAAAGGAACAACTGCAGTAATTTTAAGACAGATAGTGCCTTATGTTAATGAGTCCATAGTAACACTGCGAACAGGCTGACATCAGCTATGAACAGGATGAAATCACGAGTACTAATTTGCACTGTTTCATGGGAAACAGGTGCCAGTCACAAACGTGACTTTACAAAAAGCATGAAATCTGCTTAAGACAGCTATCTTAATATGTGCTCTACTTTCTGTAAGGTGCACAGATTAGACACACATGACATTTTAATGACAAGACACTACCAATATGTGAGTTCACTAAAAGCTGCATTAAATGGATTCAAAGTAAGGTTGGTAGAACTCCAAGTATGAATAGAGACCAGGCATCCTAAAAACCTTCCCAGGCTTCCTGTGGGTATCCCACAGTGAAGCCCTCCTGACCCAACGGTGTTCGTATATCATAATATCAGAATATTATGACATATCATAATATTCAACAATATCATAATATATTCAACTACACTGCTAAAACATTGAGTCATAAAATGGCAAATTATGAAGGACGTACTGTGTCTAATGGACTTGTTTCAACAATAAACTTTTAAATACATCCAAACAGATCTTCTTACAAGGTTTGAAGACTACAGATCATACTGACAACAGAGGGGAGTGGCAGTATCCTCGATCACAGCAGTACAAAAAGAATCCAGGTAGTTTAGTAGGTTTGAGGGGAAAAAAATAAAAAAAAAAATAAATTAAGCTCTGAGTGTAATTCTGCTGTTCGAGGGCAGAGCAGAGCTTCGAATGTACAGAGCAGCAAGCAGAATAGAAGCTTTTTTATATCCGAATATAGCATTAGTCAAGCAATCAACTGAAGGAGATAAGGCTTAGAGAGTATTAAGCTCCTACAAAGTCCACAATAGGTGCACAGAGCAGCTTTCTTACTCACTTGAGCGTAAAATCATTAGTCTGAAAAAGAAAACATTGGTAGCTGTGCTGCTCACAACCGTTTCTTTCCTAAGAAATTCAGATTTTTCTGTACTCTTTAATTATCAAAGCTGAATATTTGCTAACAGACATTAACAATATCACATCATGCAAAATATACCTGAAAACTGGACGAAAAGGCCTTCTGCAGCACAACTTAAGATATTCAAACCGCTTAAGTTTTCATAGAAAACACATACCTAACCTGTTCATAGTGTAGTTTGCTCAAGGATGCACACTAAGCTTGTAGAAAAGGGCAAAAAAGAATTTCAAACAATTTATCTTATCTGAAACCAGACAAAAAAAAAAAAACCAAACAGGGGTCAGGCTTGTGGATAATTATACTCGAAAATTTAAAAAGCACTTGTATTAGTTCTTCCACTGATTTAGAAGAAGAAATAGCCGCAATATTCTCCTAACACCTGCAAAGACTTTTAAAAACATTCCTGTTTCACATACTAGCTGCTCAAGGGAACAGCTTTGGCTTTAATCTTTGGTGTCTGCTAGCAATTGTTTCAACAAGGTGAAGCCGACTTGTGCATCACGATCTTGTTACTGGCCACAATAACTCACTAGGTTCAGAGCCTGTTCCCACTTGTCCTTTTCCAGGAGTCCCTCTGCAGCAGGCTTGATTCTGTTTCTGGCAGTAGTAGCTCATGTCACCATCCACTCTGGAAAGGCTTCTTCCACGATCAGTCGATGAGAACACGAGTGTTTCCGTATTTGCTCAGGAAAGTCCAAAGCGGAGCGGGCTATTTCTATCAGAAAACCTTATCATCTGTCAGGTGATCCCACATACAGACTTTCCCAGATGTTCTTCCAACAACAAACAGAGAAAAGGAAAAGGCCCTGTGGGCAGTGACTTCTGTTGTTCCCAGGTGTGCGACACCTAATGCACACATGCAATCAAACGTCTAGGCCTAATGACATGATAGATATGGAGCCCAGATATTAAATGGCCAGACAAATCTGGTGCCATCAGTCTGGACACAGACGGTCCTTCCTTCGGAGGAGATGACAAAATCAGAATTCGTCTAATCCTGTTTTTATGGTACTATGGGTAGTGTGGGAAAAGGATAATATTTAGCTACTTCCAAGTTACAGGCTGGGATACCCAGAAGCCTGATGGCACTTTTGGTTGTGGTTAAACCCTGGCCAAAATTCGCCTTTTCTCTGAGACCTACCAAAAATCGGAATGGGTGAAGTTCTAGCACTACTACCTATCATGTTATGTACTATGAGGTTCTTGATCCTTCATTCTCTGTATGTAAAACAGTCAGGCAGCATCTGCAAAGAGCTGAAAGCAGGGCTAGATAATAGGAAGCTAACCCTGGTTTGTCTAGTTGTTGGACCAGTTAACCTCCTGAGCCCCTCCCAGCCTAAAATGTTCTGTGATTTAGGTCAGAAGTAGATGGACTGTGGGTCAAAACTCCCAGGCAAAAGACTCAAAAGAGAAACCGTAAGTGTTCAAATGAGATAGCCTAGAGAATTGCAATGGAAGCCAGAGTTGGACATCAAACCACTCAAATGAAGAACAAGGTGGAAAGCAGAAAGAGAATAAAGTGTTGACAGTGTACCCTACAAGGGGATAAGAACACTAGAGAAAAATCATTGCCAGCAGAGAAGGAAATATGGAAACAAGCATATGAAATAAAGATTCCTAGATATAAGATGAAATCACCGAGATGGCTAACAGGGTATATTTCAAACCTCAACCCTTATTTGCTGCAGCAGTGTAGCAAATCAAGTAAGAGATCTCAGATACAGAAGCAGTTGATAAAGGCTAATCTGTGTTTAGCCAGAGACCCTACTCTTAAACTGAGTGCCACCATCTTTTTTCATTTGTGGTGCTCAGACCCTGATTCACTGTGGTCTCTCTGGAACAACAGCAGCCCTAATAATTAGTATCAGTTAGAACATGTAAGTTAAAAAAAAGGATTCCCTAAGCAGAAGGAATCTTAGGAAATAAATGTGTGGAAAGAAAGGTGACTTACAGTCATCCAGCTGCACACAGAACAGCAGATCACGTCCATCAGGGCCAACAACGGTATCAGTAGGGTAAGGGGTGTTACTTCTAAACACGAGTGATCTTTCCACACACACCTGACTTACAGACCTGCAAAGAGAAGCCCCCCTCCCCCCCAGCAAATCGTTAAACAGGCTGTTCTTACATCATTTTATATTTCACATCCCTACATGCCAGCAACAGCACACAGTATTACTTGTCATCAGCTTGCATGACTTACTGTACAGTTTGCATTAACAACTACAGAAAACCTCTCTCGTCATTGCAGTAACTTTGCAGATGCTCTCTATTTGAGTATTTAGAAATCACTCTGAAATTCACGGGAACAAAAAGCAGTACAGAAATTCTGTGTCCATGTATTACAGCTGCTTAGTCCTCACAACTGCAGTCTCCAAGGACAGGGTTCACCCACAGATTTTACTCTCCAAACACCTGAAACTGGTCCTCACTGACAGCATCTCGCAGTCTGCATTGCTCTACTGTTTCTCAACTGTTTTAGAATTAAAGTTCTTTTTTCCCTAGACAAGACCTCCCAGTTTCCATCGCCAACAGCGTCACCACACAGTAACCGCGCCCTGCTTACCCAGGCATTAAAACGCTGCCCGTGGGAAGCCTTCCCAAGCCCCGGACTCAAAATTAACCTGCCCCCCGTGCCCGGGAGAGGTGGCAATCTCGACGGCTGAACGGCGGTCCCCGCTGGGTGCCCGGTCCCTGCCTACCGGCCCGCCTCGGCCCACGAAGGGC
>NW_010429231.1:0-205 GCF_000710305.1 Buceros rhinoceros silvestris
TCGCTGGAGTCAGAACAGAAGACTCTTGAGCGGTTTGCCACACTCAGACTGCGCCAAATATTTTAATGCCGTGCGCAGACAGAGCTTCCCTTTGTCCCCATGGGTGGGTGTGCGGCTGCGGGGTGGCCCGGCGTGCTGCACGGGGAGAGCGTGCTGGGCTGGGGCGGGGAAGAGCTGTCACAGCCACAGCCAGTGGCTCTGCCCT
>NW_010429231.1:273-1632 GCF_000710305.1 Buceros rhinoceros silvestris
GCCAGAGCCATCGCTGCCCCCAGACGCCCACAACCCCTGTCCCCGTGCCTGTGCCAGGATGTGGAGAGGCAGTGTGGGGCACCGGGACATCCCAGACATGCTCCTGCCCCACACCAGCACCCAGCTGGCCCTGGCTCCTCTCTGTTGGGCCCCACCAGCCCCAGCCAAGCCTGCTCTGAGCTACACCCCGTCGCCTGCTGAGACACGTTGGGCAGCTGGATCTGCTGAGCGTCAAAGCCCCGTCCCAGCCCCTTCCCAGCCACTGTGGCCTTGGAGAGGCCACAAAGGCGGGAGCAGAAGCAAGGGCACTGTGCCTGGGCAGGGTCACTGCCCATGCCCTGCCTGACACCCTGCCCTCTCCCACAGAACCAGTCACCCTAAGCCGGGCAGAAGCAGCGCAGGCACCAGTAGGGGCAGAGAGCAGCGAGCAGTCCTGCTTAGGGTGGAGGAACCACCACCCTTGGGAGATGACGTGAGCCCCATCAGAGCTGGACCTTTGAAGACTGGGCTTCCCAAAGTGTCACTAGGCACCATTGCAGGCATTCCTACCTGGCCGTCTCTCTCCACTCCAGCCCCACCGGGGTGCTGAGGAGCTGGTTGAGCTGGATGAAGAGCAGTGGGCAGGCGACATCCCGCCGCTCCTCCTGCTGCAGGGTAGCACTGGCTCGCTCTGCTGCTGAGACCACGCTGGTGGGAAAGATGCCGCAGCCAAAAGCCTGGGAGGCAGCTTCAGGGTTGCTCCCCTCTGGTCTGGGTGGAGACTGGGTGTCTGCTACCCGGAGAGCAACGCCAGCCGCTCTGGGCGCGTGGGCTCGCATGGCCACCAGCATCAGCAGCCAAGGACTGGGCTGTCCTCTGGAGCTGCTGGCACTCACGGGATCCCACTCATCCCACACCTTATAAAACCTGTGAACCAGTTTAAACTGGCCACGAACAAATACACGGGAGCTGAGCTCAAAACAACGACCTCAAAACACTGGTGCCAGCCCTGCAGCTCCCAGTGCGGCCAGCTCCTGCCACCCCCAGCTGCCCACGTGGGCCAGAGACCAGGGGACCCCCCTGCCTCCTTCCAGTGACCCATGTGGACAGAGCGGCACCGGTGCTCTCGGGGGAGCAGCACATCCCCAAGCCCTCCGGCACCGCAAGGCTTTGGCGAGGGGACAGCAAGGCCAGCCCCAGGGAGTCTGGCATTGTTGGTGCCCGTGCCCACTGCTGGTGCCACAGCAGGAGGGATGGCACAGCCCAGTGTCAGCTTTTCCCAGGAAAGGGATGTGGGGACGCACACTGGGGAAGGATGTGTCACCGCTGAGGAAATCCAGAGTGGGGCAAGAGGGGGCTGCAGCTGTGGGGCACACAGAA
>NW_010429232.1:0-1695 GCF_000710305.1 Buceros rhinoceros silvestris
TCTGCTGTTTGTACCTGTCATGAGTCCCCCTGACTGGATATGGTTCAGTGGAAGATTTCATCTGGCATTCCCTGGTCCCCAGGATGTGAACTGGAGCTGGCTGCGAGCCTCATGAAGGCTGCAGAGACCAGCCACTGAAACCACTTGCCCCTTGCTTGGGAGCGTCCCTGTTCTTCCTCCGAACAGGCACTCACACCTCCTGTGATGGGATGTCACCTGCCATGTGCTGGAGGTGCTGGAGAGGGCAGTGACAGGGTATGCAGCCTGCGGGTGGTGCAGGGGAGGTGTCCTGGCCAGCTATTGCTGCAGGCGAGGTGTCACTGAAGACTGACCCAATGTGTGTACCCAGAAGAGCTCCGCTCACCTATGTTTTGATTTTAAGTGTGTCGCGTGAAGTAGCCAGTACCTCACTGAACATGGTGCACGGGTAGTATGTGGTGTATGTGACTCAAATCTAGTTTTACAATTTTCAGTTGATCTTGTAGTAGATCTCAGCTGCGTTGTGGGATCCATGTTTGTGCATTCTGGTTCAAGGACTCCAGCCGTTAAGGTGTAGTAAAAATTAAATACCAAGCCAAATTAATGTTATTTGAAGCAAAGCTGGGGTTTGTCTTGTTTCAGGTGCACGAAGGATGCAATCACCCTTGGTGACTGTAAGGAAGGACTGACTCTGAATTCTGAAATTCCAAATTATCGCTCAAAACAACAGCTCTTGCCCATTTCCTCTGGTTCAAATACATATTGCTGCCTGGGCAGAAAAACATTAGACCAGCCCTGTAACCCATCTTCCTCTCTGGAGCCCAGCTCAACCTTTTTACTGGTATGAAATACTGTCTTCATGATGTTTGGTGTTTTCTACCTTTAGCCTCCTCTGGCCACGGGTTCAAATGCGTTATTACACCACTGCCTGAAGACCAGCAACTCCTGGGACTGGCTTGAGAAGGGCTGCACCTGAGCTCTCAGGTATTTTATATCTTCTAAGATGACCTACAGCAGTGCAGAGACTAGGAACTGCTTGCATGCTGCTGAGCAGCTTGTTTCTCACAACCCTCAAAGCTGGAGCAGTCTCTGCTGGGCCCTGTGCTTTCTGCTGCGAAGGTTTCATTCATGGTTGCAGATGGGGCACAGCAAAGCTCCAGCTGTAGCTGCCTATGTAGGTGCTGCTGGTGATGGGTCAGCACTGCCACAGTTATGGTGTCCTCCAGTTCGGGTCCTTAGGAGAAGGAGTTCCCTTGCCTCTCATGGTGTGTGGGTGCCTGTTGTGCTCCAGGACATCTGCTGGTGGGCTGTAGCATGCACTGTGCGGACCAGCCCTGCAGGCACAACTGGGAAATGGTTCCTTGGAGCTGTTGCTCTTTACTGGGGAGAGGAGTGAAAAGAAAGGAGACCAACATCCAGGCCCTCCAGGAGCCCACCAATGCTGTAGTGATGGTACTCTAAATGGAGCCAGGGTTTCATTGTGGATCTCACAACCATCCCCCCATCTCCTCCTCCTCCTGTCTCCAAATGCCCTCGGGGTCCTGTGTTTTAGTCCTGTGAAGCCAAGGACAGAGCATTACCTCTAGCATAAGTTCTGGCCCATCTCAGAGGTGGTAAAGAAGGTTAATGAAGAATTGTCTGTCAGCACTCCCTCAACACCCCAGAGATGCCTGGCTCGGGGGGAGTGTCCTGGGTCCAGCATGGTGGAACCAGATG
>NW_010429233.1:0-253 GCF_000710305.1 Buceros rhinoceros silvestris
CTGAGGAACATCGACAAGGTAAGTGCTGGGCCGAGGAGGTTTATTGCTGTGCTGGAAGAGGAGAGCAGCGTCATTCACGTGCTCTCCAGCGTGGCAAGTTACTGCTGCAGCGCAGCCCAGCTGGAATAAAACATCTCACCAGCTTTATTTTGCCAGATGGTGGAAATCTTGCCATGCCAGGGATTCTCCCCCGGATCTTGCCCCTGTGTTGGTGGTCTCTACCCAACGGAGCTCTTCTAGTCAGCATCCTTGT
>NW_010429233.1:456-1906 GCF_000710305.1 Buceros rhinoceros silvestris
GCCTGGTCCGTCCTGGTTTCTGGAGGGGCACCTCTGCTGCTCACAGCCTGTTTAGCTGCCTCTGTGCAGCTCAGTGTCAGAGCACAGGAGCTGAGTCTTCTTCGCTTTATGGGGAATAAGTTATGATGAGTGCATTAGCCCTCCAGGAAAGGTGTTTTGAACCTTGTGGTGGCAACAGCCTGATTTAGCAGAAGCAGTGGGAGGCCTTCAGGTGCCACTTGAGGCTCCTGCTAAGCCTAATTCAGGTCTGCGCAGGTTTTTGTCAGACATCGTGGCTCTCTGCTTTCCCTTTGGAGAACCACAGCACCTTCAGAGGAATGTGCTCTTGAAGGTCTCCAGCTTTCCTTGAAAAAATTGTGCTCGTTTTGAGATTTCCCAGGGTAGATGAGAAGGGGAAAGTTGAGAACTGTCAGCACTGTTGTTCCAGTGTAAGGAGGAAAATGGAGATCTGCATTTCAGCTGGGAAAACATTTGAGCGAGCTGGTGGGAAGAGACAGGAGGGAGGAAAGGAGCCAAGTTAGAAGGTGCCCTGGGAGAGAACACAGTCCGCGCAAGGGCTTCTCTTGACCCTGAGCAGGAAGTGTCCTGGAAGCGGAGAAAGGTCAGGGAAAGAAAGGTGTAGTTAAAGGTGCTGTTCTGTAGTGACAAGTAAAATGTAGATGTGAGAGCAGGGCAGGATAGAGGGGGTGAATTACACTCCTCTCCAAATCTACCTGTTGGGGGCAACAAACAAGTGGCCAAAGAAAAGCTGTGGAGGCACCTTGCAGGTGGAGGACGAGCAAGAGAAGTCCAGGTGTGCTCTGAGGTAGCAGGTTTGACAGAACACGACTGACGACGGAAGACCCTTTGGCAGGGGGGGATGCAGGTGTGGTCCCACAGCTCTTCCTGCAGAATCCTCCCCCATTTCTGGTCCGGCACTTAGCTTGGGAATATCAGAAGGATGCAGTGTGGATGCCCGTGCCCAGGGGATACGATTTGTGTGGTCCACACAGGTTCAGGGCACTCTTTGCTGTAGGTATCCTCTGACCTCATTAAAATGTGCCTCGGTTTCTCTTGTCCTGTGGCTCTGCTCCATTGCCACTAAGTCTTTTGGCTTCAACTGCTCCGTTATCCAGGCGGCACTTCAAAATGTCTGTCTTTGCCAAGTCCCAGCCATCAGGCAAACAGTTCCTGTGCTCTATTCATGCTTCCTCAAGTTGAAAAGAACATCTGCATTGACGCTTCTGCCGTTCCTAGGAACAGATAATAAACTTGTAGAGCTGCACCTTGGGACTTGTCGGCCCTGTAGAGGGGAGGCAACGTGTGAACTGTTGATTTTTTCCAAAGTGAATTAATTTTGAAGCTACCAAGACCTCGACTGTTGGACAGCACCGGTGTAAAAGTGAGATCACCCCTAAAGAAAACCTCTAGCCTGTTTAAGTGCACAACGATAGAGATGGTAATACCAAGA
>NW_010429234.1:0-594 GCF_000710305.1 Buceros rhinoceros silvestris
CCCCATCCTTTCCCGGAGCCCTTTCCTGCTGCGCCTCCCCGGGCAGCCCTTCCTCCTCGGGGAGCGGTTTGGGGGTCACGGGGTGCTCTTTGTGGTTTCAGCCTTGTTGTGGAATTTGTTTGGAGGTTGGGAAGTTGTGTGTCAGGTGACTCAGCGGTTACCATAGCAACGAGCATCGGTTAATGAACAGAGGGAGTAAAGGAGCCAAAATAAATGTCAGGGTGTGAAATAGATGCGATGGAGCCGGTGGTGCTGCCCTGCCTGTCCCCGCTCGGGCTGGGGCTCCCTTTGCCTCAGGAGGGGTATGTTTTGCTAAAGCATCTGCACGGTGCTGGGCGAAGGGCCGGAGAGGGAGGAGCATGGCGAGCTCCAGCTCTGCCACCACTAAGGGTGCAGCCCCCAGCCTCACCCGGGCACATGCAGGTTGTGCTGGTCCCCTGGCACTGTGCAGCTGGCACCCCGCTGCCCGCCGGGACCCGCTGCCCTGCGCCTGCCGCGGTGTCAGAGCAGCCTGCCGGCTTTGGTGATGCCACTGTGCTTTGCCGCTTGGCCGGGTCTGCCAGCGCTTCCCCCTGCCAACGGCCGCGGCAGGGG
>NW_010429234.1:653-3163 GCF_000710305.1 Buceros rhinoceros silvestris
TGCCACTGTGCTTTGCCGCTTGGCCAGGTCTGCCAGCGCTTCCCTCTGCCACGGGCAGCGGCAGGGAGCTGGATTGGGTGCTGCAGCAGCCACACTGAGCAAGGGCTCTGCCCCTGCCCTGAAAATATCACTCCATTTTAAAAAAAATGTATTGTTTCTTTTCATCTTTTCTCTGCTGCAAAGGAGGCGTTTGGGTGGGACAGGCGTTTTGGCCGGGGAGCCAGAGCAGATGCAGCGTGGCTGTGTGCCGTCCTGGCAGCTGCGGTGGGAGGAAGGGATGGAGAAGGGATGGATGGGTGAGCGTGGCACCCCAGGCAATCCCTGTGCCCTGGCAATGCCAGCTGGCATCCAGCAGGGCAGGGGGTGTTTGCACCCGGGCAGGGCATCCCCTGCGCTTGCAGGTGCCCCCTGCTCCAAGACATGCTCTCGTCCCTCCCGTCACAGAGTTACCTCAGACACTGGGTACATCGGAAGCGAGGCCCCCCAGAGTCCTGGCTTGTCCAGCTGCTGCTCAGGGCAGGGAGGTGCCAGCCCTGGGTTTTGGTAGGGGCTCAGCAGCACAAGGAGCCTCTGAGAGCTTCAGAGAGCCCAAAGAAATTAGTATTCTCATTTGCACGCCGTGCTGCTGGGCTGATTCAGTCCTTTCCCGCGTGGCACTAAGGGAACGTTTCCTCTTGCTAATCAGATGATGAACACTGGCCCCACGACCCTACCCGGGAGGCTGCTGCAGAGGGAGATGTTCTGTGCTGTCACGGTGCTGCTGGGGAAGCTCTCACGCAGTCCCACACGCCGCATCTGTGTCCCCGGCTCTGCAGCAGTAAAAGCCAGAGAGGACAGATCTGTCCTGGCAGAGCAGGTCAGGGCAGAGCGAGGACCAAGGCACTGAGGGACCAGCTGGAGACAGAACCCTCAGTGCTGTCCTGGCATCAAGAGCCCCGCACGGCGTGAGACCAGGGACGTGTCCAGGGGGACCATGCACTGGCTCTGCTTGTCCTTCTGGGTCCGTTGGGATGTTTTGGGCTGCTGCAGGTTGGTCCCACTCTGCCTGATGGCTGGAGAGCAAAGGGACAAATGTGGGGGATGGCTGTGGGGTGTGTGGGCAGGGAAGGGGAGAAGGTTGGAGAAGGTGGGTGGAAACCCAAGAGCTGAGAGGAGGACGAGGAGGCTAGGGGCTGTGTTGTGCTGTGCCGTGCTGCTGCCATGCTTGCTGTGCCCGGTACCTCCCCAGCCCCGATCGTGGTGCCTGTTTTCAGCCTCCCCTTCACCCGCAGCTCCCAAAGCAATGGGAGCCGGCGGTTCTCCTCGGATGCCGTGCCTCCCGCTCGGATGACAGCTTGCCACCTCTGGAGCTTCATCCCCAGGCTTTAATTGATGCCTGTCACGATGCTCAGCTCCCCCGAGCCCATAGCTGGAGCGCAGGCTGACAGCGTGCTGCCACGCGGGACACCACTCGGGTTGGCTTCTCTTGCCTGGAGCCCTGTCCCCGAGCGACACAACCTTTGTGGTCCCATGGGAGAGGGGACAGAGCCAGCGTGACCTGCTCCAGCACTGGTGTCGTGGCCCTATAGGGAGATGCTGCAGGAATTCCTCCCACCTCAGCCTGCCCCTTGCCACTCCAGCAAAGTCACACACTGTGCCTCAGTTTCCCCATTTATAGTATCAAGCATTTGTCAGAACTCCAGAGGAAGCATCGTGCGTGCTCTTGTGTTGGTGTTTGCTGCGTGCTTTGGAGAAGACGGCTCTGTGAATCCTGCAGGCGGAAGCGGCTGCTGCTGCTGCCCCAGGCCCTGAGGAGCCGTGGTCCCATCCAGCCCCACGGCAGGAGCCAAGCTCTGAGCTGTCCCCAGCAGATACTGAGCACGGTGCTCGGTGTCTTGGCGGGCTGCCGTGAGGAGCAGGCTCGCAGCATCTGCGGGAGGTGACGGGCTGCATCCATCACAACAAATCCATAAGAGCAACTGGGCATAGCCAGGATTTTTTAAATTTTTTTAAGGCCTTTACCTTCTCCCTGCCTGTTCAGCAGCAACATGGCCCTGCTGGGGCTGGTGGATGGATGAGCAGAAGAGGCGAGAGCCCGTCCACAGCCAGTCCCTCCCCTGGCTGTCCCATACACACGCCTGAACCTTACAGCTCTCCCCGGCCGTGGACACGGCTGTGCTGCCCCACTCCAACCAGGCTGGCGTTCTGTAACCGAGTGCCCTCTGCGTCACCTGCCGAGCCCAACCCGTCCTTGGCTTTCTCCGCTGGTGGCTCAATCGCAGGGCTTTGGCACAGGAGAGGGCTGAGCCCGAAAGCGCAGCAAGGAGGAAGCCAAAGCAAACAGGCTGCCGTTTCAAGGCGGAATGACTTTGTTTTGCTTCAGAGGCAGGAGGAAGGAAAAAAAAGTCACAGAAGAGCCTTTTTCCCCCAAATGCTAAGTGGGAGGCCAGCAGATGCCAGAGCATCTGCCTTTTCCCCTGAGCCTTCCAGGCAGCATTGCTGTGCCCACCATGGTGGGACTGCTCTCGCCC
>NW_010429235.1:0-224 GCF_000710305.1 Buceros rhinoceros silvestris
GGACATCAGCCCACCCCGTGCAGGGCTCGGCTCTTAGCAGGGGGCTCGCGCTTCCCCACAGTCAGTTTTAATATTTAAAGCCAAATTTTGCGTACACAATTAATTTTTCACAAGACTTCAAGCTTGCAAAGAACACCACGCGGCACATGTCACGTCGCCGCAAATAGACACAGGCCTGGAAAAATTGCAGGCTGCTGGGACAATAAACACGTTCCCTTCAGCCG
>NW_010429235.1:533-777 GCF_000710305.1 Buceros rhinoceros silvestris
GCCTTCTCGCTGCTGGGCAGAGGCAGCGGTGGCTTTGGCGAGTGCGAGGGGCTGAAACCAGCCGGCTGTTGTGTTCGGGGGTGGTGGGGCAGCTCCCTGCAGAGGCAGCCCCGGTGCCCAGTGTCCCCTCCCTCCAGGAACAGGGTCTGGGGTGGGATGGGAGTGGGATGGAGACTGGGGTGGGATGGGGATAAGGATGGTGGATGAGGTCAGGGATGGGATGCTGCGCTGTCCTGCCCTCCCT
>NW_010429236.1:0-235 GCF_000710305.1 Buceros rhinoceros silvestris
CCCCGAGCTCGGGCCAACTCTTGACGCATTTAACATCATCCCCTTCTTGGCCAAGGAATCTCGGAGGAGCGCAGCCAGGCGGTGCCGCACCGCAGCCCAGCTGCCTTCGCAGCCCCGCAGCAGGGCAGAGGCTGTGTATGCTGCCCTGGGGCTGGGCAGGGAGGGGGCTTTGCTGCCCTGGGGGTCTGCAGCCCCCACGCCCAGGCCAGGCTCGGCGGCGGGAGCGGCCTTGGTT
>NW_010429236.1:452-808 GCF_000710305.1 Buceros rhinoceros silvestris
TTCCTGTACTTTACAATTTCCTATGTGGTACTTTAATAGACGTCAGGGCGCCTACAGCTACAGAGAGGCACTTTATTTTATTTTAGAAATGGAAGTAAATAAAGAAATAAATGCACCCAGGCATCGCCTCCCCCTCTCCGGCTGCCTCGCTCACTCCCTATCTCTCCTCAGTCCCTCACCGGCTTCCTCTGGCTCGCGGGAACCTCGTTTAAACCAACCACAATATATTTTTAACGAGGACTGTTAATTAGCCCGGGCCCCAGCCCGCTGCACATGGCTTCCTCGAAGCTGGGCTCTCTGCAGCGTGGCGGCAGGCCTTTCCCTAGGGGCAAACACAAGATCCTTATAAGGAACAA
>NW_010429237.1:0-1900 GCF_000710305.1 Buceros rhinoceros silvestris
CTCCGGTGCTTCCCCCACCCCCTACCTGGCTTTTAAATAGTAGAGGAGGTGGTAGCCGATCTTGGGTTGCTTCTGATAGAGCTCAGACAGGAGATCCAGCAGCAGCGAGAAACCGCTGTTATCCTCCTGCATCTGGCAGAGGTTCCTGGGGGAGCACAGGACAGGGAGACGGCCACGTCACACCGGACCCCACGCTCACGCCGAGGACCCGCAGGGAAACCCAGCTCGTGGCACCAGGATGGGCCATGGGCCACCTCTCCCACCCCTGTGGCACAGGACGGCAGGACGTGCAGCCGCAGAGGGGTCAGGACCGAGCAAAGGTCGGTCACCCGGGAGCTCCCCCGGGCCACCACGGGAGCTGCGGCTTTGCTGCATTTTTAAACCTTTCTGCCGAACAAAATGCAGCGTCGGCAGAACGCAGCGATAAACTCCTCCAGTTCTGGGGTGAGCGCTGGGGTGAGCAGGGGGGTGGCAGGATCCGAACCGTCGGGTTCAGCTGCGGTGGCGAGGCAGCAAACACCACCCTGACAGGGTCGGTCAGGGATTTCAGGGTGGACGTACCTAAATATTAGGTAGAGAGGCTTCCCCACCGACTCCTCCAGAGACCTGCGGGACAAACGCGACGGTCAGGGCCCCATGCACACCCCAGCAACGGCAGGGAAAAGCCCCGGGCCTCGCTCGCTGTGGTGCCGGGGCCATCGAGGGTTCACCCGAGCCCACGAGGAGCCAGTGCTCCCTGAAGGGAACCAGCAGCTCTGACCGCCAGCCCTGCTCCCATAAACCCCGCAGGAACGGGACGCTGCTGGTTGGGGTGAGTGTGGCAGGGAGGGGTGGAGCATTTCGGACCTTGCGTGCCCCGGTCAGACAGCCAGAAGCCACCAGAGCGTCACCTCTGGCACGAGGACCTGTCACATGCTCTCCCTGAGCTCAAGAGGAGGAGGAAGATGGTCCCTTTCGAGCCCTGGATGTCACAGCTCGACGGTTGGAGCATTTCGGACCTTGCGTGCCCGGGTCAGACAGCCAGAAGCCACCAGAGCGTCACCTCTGGCACGAGGACCTGTCACATGCTCTCCCTGAGCTCACGGGGAGGAGGAAGATGGTCCCTTTCGAGCCCTGGATGTCACAGCTCGACAGCAACTGCCCGTGAACCCTGGACTGCTCCACAGGAGCAGCTGCTGGCTTCAGCGCAGCCTCTGACCGTGGCGAATATTTTACTGGGAAGAGCTCAAGTCCCAGTGGGAAAGGATGAGATGCAAAAAAACCACCCAAACAAACAAACAAGCAGATCCTTACTCCTCTGTGATTTCTTCTGGCAAAACCTCGCCACGGAAGTGAGCCTTAAATAGCTCCTGGAGGCAGGAGGCGAGCCCTGACAACTGCTCCGAGTCGAAGTCCTCCTGGTAGGGAGGAAGGAAGGAGTGAGAGGAGAAGGGCCAAGCCCAGCCCCTGCCTGCCCAGCCCAGGGACACGGCAGAGCCGCTGCTGCAGGGAACGGACCCCAAGCTGCTGTTCTGAGCGCCAGGAGCTGGTCATCAGCCCGACAAGCCCCTAATTGACGGCAAGAACGTCACAATCACCATGGTCCGCTCAGCTCTGAACACCCTGAGCTCAGCTCTCCCTCTGCAAAGGGCTGCCAGGGACTGAAGGCTCTTGGCAATGAGGATTCACACCCCATGAGCCCCTTCCCTGTGTTCCCAGAGGGGAGACGCGGCTCTCGGAGGCTAAAAGGCCGCTTGGCTCTGCAGGGGATGAAATGCCCCTGGAAAACCCTCCACAGCTCCTCTGCTGGGCAGGACTCGCTGCAGCTGCTTCTCAGCACAAGGCCCAGGAGCAAGGGAGCGTCCCAGAAACCTCCAGAAGCTCCACAGTGGGGGTCAAAGCGCGAGCGGGGCTCACCCAG
>NW_010429237.1:2619-3058 GCF_000710305.1 Buceros rhinoceros silvestris
GAGCCCCAGCCCCGGGAGCACGCGCTGCAGGGCCTGCTTATGGAAGTGCCCGAGATTGTCTGCAGCAAGACAAACAAATTCAATGACTCAAAGCCCCAGATCAAATGCACTTAGAGCCATAAAACAGGTTCCGTCAATCTGCCGTGCCAAGGTCTGCAAAGCAAGAGGGTTTTGTTAACCCTCTTTGATGGAGTTACTCCCAAGGTCACTGAAAATCAGGCGGGGAGGAGGGGAAGCCCAGAGAACACCAGACACATCTCTGTCCACAGGGAACGTGGCCCCGCAGAGACGCAGGGAACCCTCCAGACCGCAGCCTCCCCCTCGTGGATCCACAGCGGAGGAGGACGGACCTCGGCCCCTTCTGCCTTCCTGCCATTGGTCTGGAGCAAAGGGCTGTCGTGTCCCGGTCCGAGCCCGGCGCCCAGACACACCACCAGGC
>NW_010429237.1:3162-3569 GCF_000710305.1 Buceros rhinoceros silvestris
TCCTGGTCGGCCCCCCCTCCAAGCACGCACGACAAGGTTCTTAACCCAAAAGCACCTGGAAGTTTCCTGCAGGACGTTCTCCTCCCCGTGGTCAAGGGAGAGGAGCCACAAGACTGCGTTGGCTGTGAGCGCTGGAGCAAGTGGCGCCAGCCGGCAGGACTGGAAGGCCTGAAGAGACAGACACGAAATGTAACAGGACCCAATGGTACCCACCTTCCCTTCTGCAGCTGCAGGACTTTGTCCTTCAGCGACTCATCGAGCTGCTCCAGGAACGGTGTGATGTCAACAGGCTCCTCCACGATGGTGTCTTTGATCGGGTGGAACCTGAACTCCCTCTTCTTTCCTGCAGCAAAGAAAGGAACGGGCGGTTGTCCCCAGGCAGCGACGTCTGCGCAGTCCCGGAGACA
>NW_010429237.1:3712-4744 GCF_000710305.1 Buceros rhinoceros silvestris
AGCGGCTCTGGACACGCAGCGTGTCCCCAGCGCATGGTCCAGGTCTTGTCTTCACCCACTGGGGATGTGCCCAGGTCCCGGTGAGCAGGAAGGGGACGGGATCCAAATGCAGCCGGTGTCCAGAACCGTGGTTCCCGTTCAGTCCGGTTCCCCTCAACAAGCTCACCAGAGCTGAGCTCGCAAGTCCCTCTCCGCTCTCTCTCCATCTCTCCCCAGTCCGGGACTGGGATGCCCCAGCCTCACCCTCCAGCTTCATTTCAGGCCCTGGAAACGAACTGCAGCAGAGCCCAGGAGCGCCAGGACTGAGGCAGAAGCGCTCGGAAAGGAGCTGTCACTAGGGGATGGGACAAGGTGGCCGATGTCCTTCGTGGAAATCCTCTGTGGGGGGCTCTCAAGCCCAGGTCCCTCTCGGGGGCCACAAGGAGCTGGTTGGGCTTGAGGGGACTGATGAAGAGAGTGCTGCACCCCTGTGCCACGGCCCCTGGCCCAGCCTGGCCCTGCGGCCCCTGCCCACCGCAGGGGCAGCCCTCCAGGAAGGCCACCAGAGCATCACCCCAGGGCCAGGGCCAGCTGAGATGCCTCTGGCTCCAGAGGGTGAGCAGAGGGCGATTCCGGCCTTGCCCAGGCCTTTGAGAGGGAGCGAGCGTAATGGAAACCACACGGCGCAGCGCTTCGAGGCCTGAGCCTCTTTAGCAGCTGCCTGAGAACACCCTGATCCCAAAAAAAACCATCCAGGGCAGCACCTGCCACCCACGCTTGCAGCGTGGCAGGGCTGGTTGGATGCTGAGGGAGGGCACAGGGGCGGAGAAAGAGCCTCACTGAGAGTCTAAGGGAATAACCAGGCAACGGCCTCTCCCTTTGGGCACAGAGCTGCCAGCTCTGGCTGCGGGGGCCGGAGTAGCAGCAGAGCACCGGCCTCTCCCGCGAAAGAAAACCTCGAGCTCAGGAAAAAGGGTCTGGCGGCTGGTGGAAAGGGAACTGTGCTCACAGCAGAGCCTCCGTCACGGAGGGACGGAGCAGGCAGGAGGCGAA
>NW_010429237.1:4789-5243 GCF_000710305.1 Buceros rhinoceros silvestris
GCGGGTGGAAAGGGACCTGTGCGCACAGCGGAGCCTCCGTCACGGAGGGCCGGAGCAGGCAGGAGGGGAACAGCCGCTGCTCACAGCGCGGGGCGGCAGCACTGGGGAGCACTGGTGCCCAGCTGCCTGCACTCCTCACCTTTGCTGTTCAAGTCGTCTTCATCGTCGCTGAACGCTGCCTCGGCGTTGTCGTAGCAACTGTCCTCCTTCTCCGACATATGGTTCTCCATCTCCATGGAAACGGGCTCCTCGATTTTGACTGCGGATCACACACAAAGGGGTCAGAGCAGAAAGTGAGGTGAGAGGCTCCTCCGACAGCCGAGGGCTTCGCCTACGAGTCGCCTCTGCCCGTCAACGGGCTCCAGCGAGGAGAGAAAAGTACTTGGAAAAGGGAAAAAAAGAGCCTGGGCGAGTGACAACCCTGGAAAACTCGAGCAGGGGAAGGGGGCTCCCA
>NW_010429237.1:5429-5680 GCF_000710305.1 Buceros rhinoceros silvestris
CGCCAAGGGCGACAGGACGGGGTCACTCCCCGCTCCAACTGCCCAGGACTCAGAGCAGAGCGCGAGGCCCTGAGCGAGGGCAGTGCGAGGCTCTGCCGGGCCGAGAGGTTGTTGGTTACGTGGGTCCCTTCAGCCAGAGGGGCTGGAGAGCCGCAAAACCGGGGTGACGGGCGCAGCCCTTCAGCAGACGTGGCCGAGCAGCAGCGCTCGCTGTTAACTACGGGCTAGAAGCGCTCGCTCGTCGTTTAACC
>NW_010429238.1:0-19766 GCF_000710305.1 Buceros rhinoceros silvestris
CCTGTCCGGGCGGCTGAAGCCCCGCCGAGGTGCTCCGGGTGCGGGAGTTTTTGCTTGAACCGCATTGTTCTGGAAAAAGGCAGAAACGCCCGGCGCAGGATGCTGAGTCCTCGTGTGAGTTATTACAGGGTTCAGCTCATCCTCGTCCCGCGTCGTTCTTGCCTGAGGAAAACCCTGGCTCTAAATGGGGACAATAACTATCTTTTCTCTTTTGGTTCCTTAGCCACTTTGGCTGTGAGAGCTTTGGATCTCCTGAAGTTCAGTAAAAAAGTAAATAAAATAAAATGCAAATAAAGACAGTTTCACAATGCAGATGTCTTGTGCGGGCTATGTGGTAAATTTAATAGATAGTGGCTCTCAGCAGACCTTCCACTCTCTGGGAGGATTGTACTTGTGGGCGCAAACTATGCATGTCTTTAACCCTCGTCTGGTCTCACATCACCCTCTTCCTCCAAGCTGCTCTTTTTTACAGAATGAAGTACAGTACCAAGCGCGGAGCTTGGCGGTTCTGACTGGGCACTCCTAGCAGTCTAGAAATTATAACTGTTTGCAGTGTGATCGATTGCTTATGTTGTCTTAAACGGTTAAAACCTTGAGGCGGTTTAAAGGGAAGGACTGAAGTACAAAATGAAAGAGCTTTTTGTCTGTTACAGTAAGTCTGATCAGTTCTGCCAGTTGTAACCTTCCATAGGTGGCCGCTTGGAAACTGAGCAGCTCACTGCTTTATTTTTAGAAGTTGTGGTTTCCAGTGATCCTGAACTCTTCTCAAAAGCAGGCTTGCAATAATTTATGTGTGTCCGTGGGGCTGATAATTATAAAAATGAAACGGTATTTTACAAACTAAACAACTACTTAAAGAATCCCCTGAACTCTATATTAAAAAAAAAAAGTAGTAAAAAGTCAAGCTTGATCCATAAGCTGACAATAGCGAGGAAATTCAGACATGAGCAGGGAAGTGTTCCATATGTTCTCCAATACCTAGGCACAACTGGGTGCCTCTTTAATGATGAGCTGAATGCTCCCTGTTGTTCCTAGGTACTGCAGAACATATGGCGTGTTTTCCCCCTGAACTGTGAATTTCCTTGCTTTTGTCAGTAGGTGTCTTAACTCCATTGTATTTTAGTACAGCGTTTGTGCCTCTGAGCATAGTCCAGATTTGATCTTAGGCAAATAGGAGGGTAGATACAGCTGTTGATTATCTCATATTCTTCTTGAAACCATATTTCAATACACAACCTATATCTGTATAGACACACCTTGTAATTGTTAATAAGGGTCCTCTGAGAGTTTAAAAATCATTTCACTGTGCTCCAAACTTAGCATGGATGATAAATGACCATTTAGTTGCCAATATAGCACAATATTTCAATTTCCTGCCTTCACAGAGGTATTCCAAAGGTTGAATGGAGTTCATACTCACAGTATGTGTCGTCTAGAACTCTATGATCTCTTGCTGGCAAACTTTAACCAGAACCTTTTCAATTAACTAAACGCATTCCTCGTGGAAGGCAGCCAACCTAATGCTGGACAAATCGAGCTTCAGCAATATTTTGCAATAACCTCCCCCTGCTCCTGACTCTGGGTGAGTATAGCCAGAGTGAGTTTATTAGTTGACATGTAAACTGTGTGATTGATAAAAAGATTAATGTAACATTGAACTAGATTTTGCTCTGACAGTGATAGAACTCCAGTGTAGTTCCTTCAGTTCTGCTGGAATCCTGATTTACATGGTGTAACTGTGAATAAAGTTTAGCGCCCAATCAGCAGAGCAGAGATCACATTAAGAAAAGCGGGGGATCCTGAGGTACTAACTTTAACCGGGTCAGAATCTGAGGTTTGGTTCTGGTCATATTTGGTAATATCTGCAGGGGGGTTTGTTTAAGTAGCTATGCTGTGCGTTGCTGGAACTGTAGGCTAAAGGGGACTGAAGAATACCCGTTCTCTTGTGAAAAATGTGGGAGGAAAACCCTCCCAGAGCCTTTTATATAAAAGACATCCTCTGCCACTGAAATTCCCCAAGAATAGTCTTGAAGGAGGGTTCTGCATAAATACCACTGTGTGCTTGCCCTATGCATTTGTGTAGCACATCTGTTGTTGACCACTTTTGGAGACAAGTAACTGGGCTGGAGGGACCTTCTGTCTGAGCTGCTACAGCCATTTTTGTGCTCCATATTTGCTGGAGCGGTAAGCAGGAATATTTGTAAAAGACAGCCTGTTCTAGAGTCACAGGCAGATCTCTAAACTTTCTTCATGTAAGTCCTTATTACATTCATTTGCATCAATATAAAAACGTCAGCGCGAACAGCTCCTTATTCAGACAGTACCTCTGAATATTTATCAGTGGAGAGGACAGGAGGATGTTAAATAACACATTCCGATGGCGGGCATGCCTGTGTCTCCCAAATAAATTGTTCATCACTTCTGCCCTGTCTTTTAGCATCATAACCTGGACCTACCATTGCTTATGGACTCGGAGTCAGGTGGTAGATCTCTTCTTGCTGGAGCTGGACAGGTAAGCTGCAGATATCTGTGGAGGATTACCAGGCAGTCGGGTTTGTGGTCCTCCACATAAACTGGTCTCTGTGTCTTTATACTAAGGCACACTGTCATTATCCATTAACGTGCGGCATGGTTGCCTGTCCTTGTGTCTGCATGTCTGTACTTGGACAGAAATAGTTTCCATGGTAGGCAACCATCTGGGCCATGAAACACAGCAGCTGTTAAAGTGTGTGTACCAACACTGTGCAACCCCTTGTGTAATTATCCCCCACCCCAACTGATTAACTACATCCTGACTGGCAGTTAGCTCAGTCGGAAGGTTCCCCAGATGCATAGCATCCAACCAGAGAGTGCTATTTTGCGCTCTATTCCAGTTTTCTTATAAGCCTGTTTCCTTCTCAGTCTTACTTTGATGCCTCTGGATGCTTCTGGTTTATCTCACCCAGCCACAGTGATTCTCCTGCATCTTTGGCCTGAGGGTGTTATCCGTGCTGGCTTGCTCCAAGACTCAAAATGCAGCAGCGTGTGCTGACATCAACTTCACAGTCTGCGGGCACCGTGGGGTCAGCTCAGCTAGTGCCTACTGTGTGTCCCTCTCCCCTTTTTGCTTTTTTTTTTTGTTTCTTTGAGGGCTCATGCCTTTTGAAAAGCAGAAATGATCACAGAAATTAGCTATGTGTTGCAGCTGGACACCCCATGAGTCAGTCCTTTAGTGTGCGCAGGAATTGATACCTGACACACGTGTACACACACCAAAATGGCCCTTGTTTCGCCCATGGAAAGATAATGTGCCTGTTTTCAGCTGGAGTCTATCTGAGGCACCATAACGAGCCATGGCCACCTCCAAGTTTGTGACTGGGTCAGCAAATACATTGCTACCTAGAACTGACTGGGTTTTTAGTATAGTGTCACTGTTCCTAAGGGGTTTTTTTACTTTTTTTTTTAAAGAACCTTCTTGCGTATCTCAAAAATGGATCAGGAAAGAGAAATGCAGTGCAGTGCAGCTGGCTGCCAAACCAGTGGGCTGTCTTTGAGTGCAGACCCAGTAATCCAGTAAATGCTGTGCCCTCTCCTTGAATAATGCAATGGATAATTACTTAAAAGACCACACAAACGGCTAAAGCTCCAATGCGTGTGCAGGTTGGATGCAGCTGGGAACAGGGTTCTTTGCTGGAGCCCAACTAAATTAAAGAGAGGAAGCCTCTGCTTCCCTTGGCTGATTTAGAAGTGACACATCATGCTGTTCATGGTCTGGAAGGGTGGTGAGATGTTCCCAGGGACTTCAGGTCTCATATTTTCAGAGGTTGCTCTGAGCTGCAAAAGACATCAAGAGGCTCTTGGTGCAGCATGTAAGAGGTAGAGAAGAGTGTCTCACTGCAGCATTTCTGCCACCTTCCGTATGGGCTCACTGTGAAATCGTAACTTGTGATCAGTGCCCGCTGCATCATCCTAGGGAGCAGTTGCCTATTCCAGGGATCTGGCTCCAGGGATCTCTTGGGTTTTAATTTATTTAGTTTTTTGCCATCCTTAATTTTATTCCTTCTATTTCTCCTAGATTCCCTCAACCCAGGTAACTTGTATCCTCACAGTGTCCTCTATGCTGATGAGAAATAACTTATTTTTTTCTGCAGTCACTTTATTGACTGTTATGACCCCTCAAAATCTTCTGGGTATCCATTTTTTCCAGTTACTCAATTTTTTCCTTACATCCCCCATCTCAGCCTAGCTCATTTCTCAGTCACGACAACTTTTGGAACATGTCTGTGTGATGGGGAAAACCTTCCGTGGGCTGTGTTCCTTCCCATTTTCCACTGCTTTTTGAATGCTACCTGTTTGGCTCAAATAACCCCTTGAACCTTGCTGTTCTCCCATGCTAATTTTATTTTTCTGGCCTTCCGTGTTCCTTTGAAAAGCTGCGCATTCCTTTTGGGACTCTATTATGGTTGCTTAAGTAGCCTCCATGCTGAGTTGAAGAATTTTAATTTCCTTACTTCTGACTTCAGGGCCTTTTTGACCAGCTTCCTTTATTTTTTTTTTTTAAATCCTCTCTCTAAAGCTTAATGTCACAGTGCTAGGTTTTGTTGCATTCCCTCCCACAAGGACACTGAACTTAATTACACTCTGCCCCTTTGTACTTAGTGCTTCAACTACAGATAGTTCTTCAACTCACTTCTGCGCTTTTCACTGCTAAAGGAGAACTTTGTTTGATTTCTTTTTTTTTTTTAGAGAAAGAAGAGTGACTTTCAAAGGTTATCTTGGTTTACAATCCAAATGGGACATTTCTACAAAGAGCTGCACAGCCCAATGAACGTTGCTCTCATCCAGTGCGCTTCTGTAGAACTACATTGCCGTGACGTGGCTAGGGTTGGTGTAGGAGAGCTGGCACTGCCGGCAGGGCGTTTGAGGGTGTGGTTTCCAGAGAGGACCAGGACTAGAGTTACTAGGTAGAATGACTATGGAGAAGACTCTCTCCCCCTGCTCTGTATCTTAGTGGTGCATGCAGGATTGCTGCAGATCCTTCCCATGGGTCTCTCCACTCCTGGAGACAGGACATCCCTGTTTGTTTTGTGGGCTTCTTGGAATTTGAAGCCATTCCCGCGATTCTAAGGATAAAATCTGATAAGCGGAATGCCAGCCCCGTCACACTGTGTGAACATGAGACTTACATGAATAATTCCTCACTTCAAGTCCTACATGGCCAGTCCCACTATGGTCTCCTCTGTGAGTCCCTGTGACAGAATCAGAGATGGGTATTGTCCCCAAGCAGTGGTTCCTAAATGGAACCTGAATAGCCTGGATATCTTAGAAATGTCAGAAAAATCTCCAGGCACGTAACTCGAAGTATTGGTGACAAATATCTTGAAAGGCTAATACATGGCTTTTGTCCTTCCATCCTATCCCCCTGGTCTGTCTTACAGACGTCCCTAGACTGTTGACCAGGCTTTTCTGTTTTAGCCACCCGCTCCCCGGCACCCCCAGCAAAGTGCCCTCTCCGTTCTTATTTGGGATGTCCAATCCCTCCTGGGGTTCAGCTAAATGGCAGTGAGGAAAAGCAACTGCTGGCATTTGTTTGACCACTGTGCTTTGTTTTATTGACCACCTTCCATCATGCTGACTTGCATTGCTGGAAGGTCCCCCCAGGAGGCCGCCTGCCTATTGCAGGGCTCAGCTGTAATTTTTGCCCTCTCCTTTACAACCAGGTATCTTGTTACCTACATAAGTGACAGCCCATCTCTTGCTGCCATGTATGCTCAGTTGACCCCTGTTTCCCGGTTTAAATAACGCCCTCATACTGGATCAGTTTTCTTATAACAAAATTCTGGTTCTATTTAGCTTTTTCCTACCCTTTAAGCCACCCAGTACATGATATGGGGAAACCCTTTTTCTGCACAGTTCATCATCGTAAAGATCCTCACATTCTTCTTCTCTCACTGGCCCTAGGAGGATTTTTGAGAAGTTTGTTGAGGTGTTATCTTCACACTTACTGCACAAATAACTCTCAGATACCTTTGTACAATTGTTTTAGCCAACAGCCACTTTTGGAAGAGGAGGGTTAATCTAGAGCACTTGCAAGGGATCCCCAGCTCAGGGAGTAGAAAAGTTCCAACTTGATTAAGACAGGCATCAACAGAGGGCAACCAGGAGATGGTCTAGAGGAGAAAGGGACTTGTGTCCCAGAACCTGCTGGTGGCATCCAGTCATATATTCACACTGCAAAACTGAGGTGGCAGCAGGGACCAATGCTGCTTTCAGGAGCTGAAGCCCAGGGATGGATCACTAAAGATCAGTTGTTGTCTCCTGCAGGAAAGGCCCTATAGGTGGTGGTGATCGATATCTCTGGGCTTTTGGATCATACCTGTAGTTCCTTGTCTCTCTTCTTCTTTGTAGGACGTTGATATTTCCTGTAGATTTCAGCTTGGTGGCATTTCTCTTCCCATCCATCTCCCTGCTGTTGTCTGGTTTGCTCTTCCCAGTCCAGTCCTGACAGCTGTTGCTTACCGTACTGGTTTCCAGCCATTGCACTGTGTTGGAAATGTGGAAGTGCAGAGGGGGACCCAAGAGGCAAGTCCAGGCACTCGTTGTTGGAAACCTGTTTATTTTGCCTCTGTTAAGTACCTGTCTGTGGTGTTCTCTTCTATACTGAACAAGGACGTTTTTTCTTTTGGATTGTGGTAGTAAAGTTTCCACTTTCTCTGCACCTTGAGTTGAGACACTTAGGCTGCTATCAAGGGCATAAGTTTGGTTTCTTTTTCTTCAAGGGGAGAAGCTGTCATGGCTCCTTTTGAATAAAAGTTTTGCAAACCTTCCTGATGGTGTTTCGTAGTGAAGTTGTAGGAAAAGGCGTCTTCTGTTTCTCTATGATAAACACTGAATTCTAACTTTCTGGATGCTCACACTGGCTCATCACATGGGCTGGCTTCATTTCCTGGATTTCTCCTTGGTGGTGTGTTAAGAAAACATGAGATTGTCTAATCTGTGTGCACCTGAACACCACAGGAAGGATCCACAGCTAAACCTCAGCGTGAGGGAGTTGCCGATAGAGAACTCGGTTAATTTGCTATTTTAGTGAACGTTCCTGAGAAGGGTTGGCCATCCACTTGAGTGAAAGCCAATGAAATCCCATCCTCAGTCCAAACTAGATTTGTAAAACTCATTTTACCCCTTCATATCAATGGCCCAATTAATGTAACGGAAGTTCTGTGCTTGTTCAGGTCGGAAAATAGGCAGAGGTACCTCGTACCTCAGACAGAGGAATGAAAGCCAGCAGCAAAAATTTTAATGTGTAAGCTGCCTCGAAGTACCACTGGTACTTTGGAAGCAATCTCAGGCTGCTGAATTCCTTCACTGCAACAATTTTCTACAACTGATAAATAGCGTGAAGGAAATGACTTCAGCATGTCTTCATGACTTTTTAAAGATTTGCCTTCTGGGACGTGGAATGTGGTCACAGCAACCAGGTTGTAATTTCATCTTCGTTTTAAAGAATCTGCTGCCAGAAAGGTAGTTTTGGTAGAATTTCAAGTGGGAAAAGTACAAATTCAGAGCATGATTGGCAGGAACAAAAAGATTTCTCTTGTGTGTGAAGTTTGAAAAACAGTTTTTTTGGTAATGCCTGACATTTGCAAAGTAATCATTGTAATAATTTGGTATGTAAAGTGAAGGAAGCTTTAGAAGTGAATGAAGAATGTGGCTTAAAATCACATTCTGACTCCATTTTCATGCCACTTGTCTCCCAGAATGTTCACGACAGCGGCAAACGCTTCCAGAATAGTTCAACACGCGAGACATTATCTGCTTTGGGAAGGGAAAAAATGCACTTAGCAGAGGCAAACCTTTATTTAATTAGGCACAGTGTAAAGGTTTCTTGTATTCCTTTGCAGTTACACGGCCATGAGAGACCGTGGAGTACCTGAAGGGTAGCTCCTACTGGGACTAATTCAGTCCAGACAGCTCCAAGTATGTTCATTAAGCTCTGGCTGGGTTTCACACAGGTGGGGAAGGTTAGAAGGCAACAGATAGAGAATGGTGCTGATTGTGTTAAGCATAAAACGCCATCTGTTTCACAAGTAAGAAGGGAACAAAATCTGCACGTCTTGCGGGATACTGTCCTGCTGCTAGAAGTCAGGTCTCTTTTTTATTTATTTTTTATTTTCTTGCTATGTTTTCAAGGTTCACTGTAAAGCAGCTAGAATGTAGAAACTGTAAGCTCATAAATCAGGAGGCTGCTGAAAAGATGCTGAAGTTTAAACTACCGTGGGGGCTTTCAGACCTGTAGTATGTCAGGAAAAGAGGGAGTTTTAAATAAGTGTTATGGTTGGCATGAGAGAGGGAGGGGGGATAGAATGAGGTTGATTTCCAGAAGTTCAAAAATAGAGCAGTATAGGTTTAAAAATCAATTGAAATAACAGTAAAAAGCTTTCTTGAGTACTGCTTTCTTTTCACTTTCTAGTGACCAGGTTAAAAAAAAAGTAGGATTTTGAATGGCACAGTAATTATTTTAAATATTAACTATTATATTGTTGAATTAGAAAGCTTTCTTGAGGGCTGCTAGTTACGAAGAAACATTGCGAGCAGATGCAAGTGGCTGAATACAGATGTGTCCAAGTGCTGCAGAGCTGTTGGCGCTGTGAGCCTTGATTGGCCACGTGAGACAGAGGCAACTTTCCTCCTTGCTCTGCGTGTAGGAAATTCTGCATAGGAAATGCCACGGGTGAGAGAGGGAAGCTGCAGCGCTGCAAAATTCTGACATCTTGGAACATCAAAATGCAAGACCAAGGTTTCTGCAGACCCTGGAAGTGATGGTGTGTTCACCCCTTCAGAAATCACCTGCCCACGTGAAGGGCTTTATCGTGAATCCAGGGACTGAGCTAGTGAGTCCCATTGTTTGTAATTTTGCCTTTCTGTATATAATCCCCAAACTCTGCATTAGTGAGAGTCAAAGTATTAGTTGTCAAATAAATTGTACTTAACTGTCGCAGATGTATCAAATATCTAGCGCTTTTTGGTATATTTGTTAAATCCCCAAGACCTGAAATCATATGGAACCAGGAGTCTCTCTCTTTTTCTGCCTTTCTTTCCCCCTTTATACTTTTTATTTTGCTTTCCATGTTTTAATAGAATTCCATTACTTGAACAGATCTAATTTCCTGACCCATTAGATCAATAATGGTTTTGCCAGTTCTTTAGCTGTTAAATGCTGACCTAGTCTTGACTTGTACCAGTGAATTGTTCATATTAGAAACAGGATTTCTAGGAGCTGAGCCAGAGCTTTTACAGAAGAGAGTAAGACGAGTGTGGACACATCTGTGCTCAGCAGAGTGTTTGTGGAGGTGGAAACAACTGACATCCAGGCTGGCATGTGTCCCTGTGACACAGATGATGTGCAGTGCTAAAGAATAATCTCTGAACAAATGTTTATTGGTTGCTCCAGCTTTACTTCCCTGAGGACAAGCATCATCGATATTCACTTCCTAACCTTTGTAAAAGCCTGTGCTCTTCACCTTTCAACATTTGTCCTGCAAGACTAGCAGATTCAAAGGCTTTATCTTTTATGCTTAGAAAAGGTTTTTCCAGACAGTTTACCTTTCGTCTAATGCAAATGACCCCAGAGAAGCTTGTAATGGTGTCGGTCTACCTGGTGTGTGGTTTTTTGGGTGTTTTTTTTTTTTTTCTGTGATTCCCCTCATAGGTCTGCACTTGAACATCCTTTACCATTTGCAAGCATCTGCTAAAAGGCCGCTGAACCATGAACTAAGGTAGGACCCCACGTCCTTAACTGCATGGTGGGGAGGGTGGCGCTCTGCTTAGCGTGGCAAGATGAACCTACTGAGAGCAGAACTGCTGTGGCAGGATCTGTGAGGGCCGTTTAGGTTTGGATTGCTTGTGTGTAGTAATGGTGACGTGAAAGATCGAGACAGGTCAGCAGCTTTGCAACCACTGAAAAGAGTTCTCAGGCAGAAGGTTTGTGCTGACTTTCCCGTAGAAGCCCATCCTGTATACTTGACATGAAACCAAAATCCAAATTTCTTCTCCACCTCCTTACTGTCTGTCTTGGATGCTTCTCACTGGAGTTTAAGGCACATGAGATTAGACTGAGAGCTGCTGGTGCTTTTGGACTTCCTGTTCAGCTTTATCAATGTGAACTTTCCTATACTCCTTATCACCTCCTATTTTCCAGCCTAGATGTACCGATCTACTTGGTAGTACAGGTGAATCAGAACACCTCAGTGTCTTCTCTGAAGTGGCATGAAGCTTTGGTCATATTTGAAATGCAGTTAGGTGTCATCTTTGACAGTGTTGTCACGTCTCCAGTCGTCTTTGTTGAGGCACTGTTCAGCTCTGGCCATGGTTGCTAGTGGGCTGAAAGGAGGTGGCCCGAGGCCCTTGGCACAGAGACTGCTACATGGGTGGAAAAACGTCAACCAGTCCAAAAAGCTCGGCTATGCCACTAAAAGTTCCAGGCAGTTCTGCAGCAGCTTTGGCTTCTCGAAGTCTTCTTTCCTTGCCCAGTCAAGCAATCGTGTTGCGACCTAACCTCAAGAGTTTACCGCATAAAGTACAAGACACTAAGTTCATTAACAACTATAAGGATTTTGATCAAACAATAATTAGCAGCACTTAAAAGATATTCTGTAGCCTGAAACACTAAATCCATCGGTATGTAACACCCAGCCGTGGAACATATGTGTGTGTAATAGTATCAATATTGAAAGCCCCTACTGTGACACACCATAGCAAAGCATTTTTAGTCAACATACTTCTGGGATCGCTAATGATTAATTAGTGTGTATCATAATGTAAAGCAAATGTCGCCCCTGCTACCTGGGGCTGCTGTCATTTGAGAGGGGAAACGCTTTCCAGTGGAACGCTGGCTGGAAAATGCAAACAGCATCGCAGCCTGCCATCTCGTGGGCAGAGCCCTGCGGCTCCCACGGCCGGGGAAACGTGCCCCTCTCCACTCCCGCTCGCCTCGTCCGCCTCTTGGCGCTGCTCGGAAATGGCCGAAAGATCTCGCTGGGCTGCAAAATGATGTAAAAGGAGAAAAAACCAGCAACAACAAATGTTGTGTCCTCCGTCCCTCTCTGGAGAGCAGCTGCCTGAAAGAGAACGACCTTGGAGGGTGGCTAATAACTAGGCAGATTTCTGATGGTTGCATGGCAGAGCTGTGTAACAAAATAAGGTGTCCAGGAACCGTATCATTTACTGATGATTTCTCCCATCACTGGCCTCATCATTTGAAGGTGTTGCAGTTAAGGCAGTTTACAAGATAGCCATGTAGGAGAGGTTTTGCCTTTTGTTGAAGGAAATCCCAGAATTTTCTCTCCATGTGTGAAAAATCACACTGCACCTACATTGGTGTTAATTCAGAGCTTAATGTTTTATCCCACCTCCCTCTTCTGTTTTATTCCTCAAGAGGTACAGGTTTTTAATATAAATAATACTGTTTTATAAACATTTGTTGTTCTTTTTTTTAAAGTAGCTGTCTGGGGAATAGTTACTAGTCAACAGGAAATCCTGCAGGTTTGGTCCCGCAATGAGATCTATAAAAAGAGATTCTTCTGTTTGCAGCGGGCCCCTTTTAATCAGCCGGGGCTCCGTGCAGATCCAGGGAGCTGGCAGGGTGCATCTCCTGCAGGCTCAGCCTAGAAGTAGCTGCTCACTGGTTTTTACTAGAAACAGTCACATCTCCAGAAGGGGTGTCTCCACGGAGCTAATAGATGAGTTTCCTATCCAACACTTTGACTCGATTGTTCAACTAGCGCCTTTGTCTTAAAAACTGCAGCACTGGACTTTAATGCTGCTGCTGAGCGGTTAAAATAAAGTCAATACAACGTTACAGCTGTGGATCCCGAAATACTAATCTGAACAATTTATGTGCAGTTAATACAGTTTTAGTTCGATTTAAAACGGGGAAGAGTTGTTTGATTTACCACATTTTTTTGTGCGTGCAAGTTGAAAAGCGTGCTCGATTTCCGCTATAAATTGTATCCATGCCTCATCACTCCGTATTTTTAGAGTTAAGCTGACATCCTAAGCACAGTAGGATCTATACTTGACATTTTAAAGGAGCTTTTATAATTTATGTGGGTGTTTGATACAACATATTTTTTCAATCTGTAACGTGGGAGGGTTGCAATTTAAAAGTGAATTTGAACTTTCATATCAAATACATTCTAGGAGCAGCTAATTTTAAAATATAAACCGTATAACTGGTCTGTATTTTACAATTCTGTACCCAAACTATGTAACAATAATTTATTACATAAATAATGTTTATTAAGTAACTAATACGGGAATAATAAATTTATTGTGGAAATAAAAATAGATGTAGTGGACAGAACTTGATTATCAGTTGTCACCGTGGGTTTGGTAAGTTTTGGGTCTTTGCTACTTACTGTTTTTAGCAAAAGAAATTCGTGGAAATATTCGCTTACACATTGAACAATACTGTGGTTGCCTGGTAGTTAAATAATGCTCAAAGTGACGGGGTTGTTGCTGAGAAATGCACGGGAAATAGCAAGGGCAGGGAATGGGGATTAGTGCAGCCAAATCGTAACCGAGCTCTTCTATGATGATCCTGACCATAACCAGGGAAATCACAAGATTTTGAGGTAGACTCTTTCGTGAGCTTGGAAGATTTTGCTGAAATTTTCTTGGTCTTGGCTGACTTGTGCCAAATGGTGTCTCTGCCTGAGACTGAGAGGTAAAGGGCTGAGTCTTTTAGCTTCCAGAGGGACAATTTTTACTGCCTATTTACTGCAGCTGGAAATTTTCCCCGTGGGGAAGGCAAAGAAATTCTTGACCCTGAATTTACACGTCCTTGCTGGAGCAAGCACCCACCTTGGGGTGGCAAAGAGCCACCCAGTGCCTGGTGTGCCCTGGGGAGCCTTGTTGCCCCGTGGGGTGTGGAGATGCGATGCTGTGGGGATGGTCCTGGGACACAGAGCTCTCTTGCTGGGCACCTTCAGGACAGGGCACCTCACTCCAGCAGTGCTGGGTGAGATTGCCTCAGCAAACACCCGTTCCCGCAGCACGGACACAATATGACAGCTAGGAAAATCCCTTTTTAATAAAATATCTATTTAATTTTATTAACCTGTCCAGAGTGAAAAGCAACTACTGAAACATTGCTATTTTATTTCCTGATTTTTCAAATGTTATTGAAAAATCTATTTGTATTCTGCTTTTATGTTCTTATTTTGCCAAGAACTTGTTAATCTAGAAATTGGCAAGTCCAAGGGGTCCTTCCTTTTCTCCGGTATCTTTTAATCCCTTTATGGAAGAAGAATGTATGGCTTGTCTAGGGTGTTGTTCCTCCCTGTAGAGTTTTTTCTCCTTAAAAAGCCCTGAGATATCTGTTATATTACAAGCTCTCAGAAAGAATGAGAAGGAAAGCTCAGAGAAATTCACACCAGTTATGGACTTTCCAGGTTTTCTAACTCTACACTCTTGCCTCATTCTACTTTGTAATTTGGAAAAGATTTTCAGAACGAGACCCAGGAGTTTAGAAGTGCTTTTGAAATCACAGCGCCAGAAAGGAAACTGTTCCCTGATTCTCCTCTAGACTGACCTGCGTAGTGCTGGGAGATGCTTTTGTGTTACCTCACCCAGCGGATCCCAGGGCACTGTAGTCTGCGGGAGCTGAGCTGTGCCATGCTCTCGTGGCTCTTCGTGTCACCGGTGGGAGAAAGACACAGGACCTGGCAGAGGTTGCTGCTCCGACAGGGGATGGCTGTGTTGGTGATTCACAGGCAGAACCCAATCCGGTTTCACACATGTTTTGAGGGGAACTCTGAATCAGTTACACACGTGCTGCAGCGCTTTGCTGAATCGTAGCCTGGGAGATGCAGATTTTGGAGAGAAGAGACCAGTATCTGAGGATGCAATTACAGCTCAGTGTGCAGCAAGGCAGGGTGGGACAGCGTGGTGATTTGAGCCTCTGGAGCCCACAGCCCTTTTGCAACGGCCTCATCTGCCTTGAGCCCATGTGTGGGGTTGGACGCGTGGAGATGCAGATGTACAAGTTCCGCCTGCGTGTTTGTAACATAATGTAACGTGTGTCTTGGGGGAATAAAACATAGGTGTTGCTTATATGCACACAGACATACGCAGCCTGTGATATGAGTTTGTTTGGAGTTATTCAGTGTATTCTTTTAATATTTAAGGTGTAATTAAATTATTAATGCATTACATAAAGAGATTGCAGCGTTAGCTTGTGTTAGTTGGATGTATTCTTCTCCTGTGCATTCAGTCAGTCTTCCTCGGACCTGCCAGAGTCTGAACACGGAACAATACAGATTTCTCACTCGAAAGGCCAGCTTTGCAGAGAGTGTGTATGTTTAATAAAGTGCTGCATTCACCGATTTTGTGAAGATCCTACGCAAGGCTGAATGCTGAGTTTCATAGACATATAGGGCTAAAATTGCCTTGCCTATTATAAAGATAAAAATATCTTTTTGTTCAAATGTTCTGCTTGCTTCCTTACAAATGAAGGAGTTAAATACTGAAAGGCAGGTGGATGCTGTAACTACTTTAGAAAAAGATGAATAGGGCTGATGGCTAAAGCTACAGGGAATCTATTGAAGGTCCAGATGCAGACATGGCTCTTACTCCACACACAGTTCAAAGTGGGGTGAAGCTGCCTGGGTAATTGGCTATGAAATAACTAACCTCTGGGAGAAAATTGCCCTTGTACTTAATTGCTTGTGTTCAGGGTAACATGTAGCCACCTGGCTGATTAGTGCCCTTACCTATATTTACACCCACCCGAGTTTAAATGCAGGCGCTATTGTAGGTCTGGCTGTATGCATTCATCGAGTGGCCCTAGTGGATTAAAGAAAATATGACCACCAAGGTCAGTTTTTCTTTTCATTCTTCTTTTATCTCCTTCTGAATCCCCCATTTCTCACATAAGAAGAGCAAATTCAATCCTAAAGTAAATCCGCTGGCTTTAACAGAACAGTAGTGGAATGAATTTGGTCCCGATTGTTTCGTTTGGTCATATTAAATACTTAAAATGAGGAAGTAAAATCTACCAGCCTAATGGAAGTCAGAAGGCAAGGCCGGTGAATGAGTGGAAGGAAAGTGAAGTATTGCAACGAGAGCAGGTTGTGGTGCTTTTGTGATGGAAAAATCTTCGTGAACAGGTTGGATAAATGCCTCTCAGAGATGACATTGAGCTTTCCTGAAGTGGAGAGATGAAGAGGGGGTTCTTCTGGTGTCCCTACTACGTAGTAGCATTTATAGTCAACTTTTCAGCCACTTAAAACATAAGGAAAGTATTTCTTATTGTAATGGTAAACACTGGAACAGGTTGTCCAGAGAAGTTATGGAGTCTTTGTCCTTGGAGATCCTGAAAACGTCACTGACCACAGTCCTGGGCTACCTGCTTTAGCTCACCTTGTGTTGAGCAGAGGGGTTGGAGTGGAGGATCCACAGAGGTTGCTCCAACCTTTCTGTGCTTTTGCAATTCTGTGACAATATCAGACTAATATTTGTCCCTATCTTACAGTTTTGCTTTCACCTTTGTTTTCTCTGATTGGCTAAGTGGTTAATCTAGGTGGTTTCCTTATTAGGTATTTAGGGCATTTAGCATTTGTTTTTAAACTCAGATTCCAGATGCTCCTGGCTGTTGCTGGTAGTGATAATGCTTTGCCCACAGTCAAACTGAAGCGGCTTTATAAAGCCTTTTCATTGGCCGGTACCGAGACTGCACCAGCACTACTTGCCGTGGCTCCTGTTTCAGCCTGGAGGGCGTTAATCGCTGTGGTTGCTCCAGCAGCATATTAGTACCACAAGAGACTGGATCCTGGTTGTGGGTTGGTTTTGCTGCTGCTGACTGACAGCATGCGTTAACTCTCTGATCGGGGGTATATTGCCAGAGCAATCTGGGTCTGAAATCCCAAAATAGGGCATGGTGTAGGCATCAGCAGCCACTTTGTGTAAGTGATACCCGCGGATTTTTAGAGCAAAAAGGGATAATTGGCAAAGACATGGGGTGCCTCATTTCTCCAAAAATAAATGCCTGTATGTCCAGAATGAATCTTGGGTTTCGTCTGGCACCATTAGGTGTATCAAAGAAAACGCAGACTTAGATTTTTTGTTTGTGGAGATTTTGAATATAGATGTATCATAGATGTAGCTCAGGGTCTGTAATTAATTATCAGCGAGAGAGAGGTGAGGATGCCAGAAAAGGAAGCATTTCAACCCCTTCTAAATTCAAGGAAAAAACCCGAAGACTTTCCAGTGGCCATAAGTATGTGGGAGTATTACTGCACCATCCTGAAATTTCCGTGTACCTCAGCTGCTGGAGTTGTTGCAGAGTCTGAGGGCTCCTACTTCTAAAATAAAAAAAAGATTTGCAATCACACCCTTGGAGAACAGTTTCAACTTAGAAATGCTCAAACGTTTGAAGACCAGCAAAAAGGGAAAAGAAATTGCGTGTAGAATTGTGTGATTCTTTACATTGTTTTCGTGGTATTTGGACCTCCTGTATTTCACAGTGCTTCTGGGGGAAGCTGAGAGGTGTTTTCGCTGGGACCTGGACCTCTTTTAGCCAATCGTGCTAAGCACCTTCAGTGGATTTTGGCTTTGGTGTTGACTGATTCGCAGCTCTGGATACGTAGCCCTCTGCTAAGATGTTCACTTTGTAGGAAGGGGAAGCAGTTATGGCAGGAAGGTGTCAAAGGGTGGTTCCTTCAGACACTGCTTTCCTGCCAGTGCCTTGACAGCCCTGCTTTTACTGTTGCCTCGTTAGTGTTTTCACTTTCTGTCTGTCATGAAAATGCTGATGTTTGCCTACTTTTACAGCAGAAAAGCTGCAGTTCACCAGCTTTACTGAGATGTGATACTTCAGCAACTTTGAGTCCAGGAGACAACCCGAGCAGTAATGTTACACGAGCCCGAATGGGGAGATTTCTGTGTGGATACAGAGTTTAAGGTTGTTCCTTTGTTCTCAAGAGGTACCTTGTTTATTGAGAAATAGCTGGATGGTACATGTGCCAAACAGGTGTTTGGCATGTGTTTGTTTGGAAGTGATGGAGTTGTTGATGGAAGCAATCCCATGGGACAAAGGTTTTTTCCGCTTTGCTTATCCAGCTTGGAGTCTGGCACTTTGTCTAAGCTTGTCATCCAGGGTCCTTCAACTGTCAGCCCTCTACCTCCAGAGAGAAATTCGTCCCAGCTGCTTCAGGTGGGAGACCTGCTCTCTGTCTCCATTAACTATGGAGAAAGCTTATATAGTCAAATAGCTTAGCTCAGGCCTCTGTTTTAGCAGCCCAGTGTTCAGTGAGATTAACTCATCTGGAATAATTCGTTTGCTCTGTAACTCTCTGACTGGTAGAGACATCTCCTTTGCAGTATGGTACAGAAGACCTTACGGTCCTGGTTAAATCGGCAGTTTTGACACAGTCTGGCTGTATTTCGCGGAGATCAGAAGGTTTTGGTGAATGTTTCTATATTGTGGAACCCAAATCTTTTATGCTCCAGATCCCATAGAACAAATTTCTGTTTTAAATGACAGTTCTTTCTAATACTTCTGTTGTCTGTGTGAATAGCTCTCATTTTACTCTTTCCTTTACATAGCTGAGATAAAGAGAAATGTAGACTATTTCTTTTATTGAGAAGGATCATGGTGCATTTAAAGGTATTGGGAAGATAAAGGGAAGCCTTATTGCTATAAAATGAGGCAGATCTTTAAGAATGGTGGCAGGAGAGTAGGATTAACACATCACAACTCTGATAAGTGATAAGGACCTGACGGGTAATTTCTTTTACAAGTTTGTAGAAGGATATATATACACAGAACTTGAACTTGAGAGATAACACAGACGTAAAAATATACATAAAAATGGTGTGACAGGGAAAGATTATGTTAACAACTATTTCCCAGTCTGTAAAATATGGGGAAAGTGCATAAATTCATGGGATGGAATGAAGAATTGTCTCCCTTAACTCTATTGTGTTATAATGAGGCCCTTCCACTTGTATTAAAAACGGAGCCTTTAGAACCCAGCAACAAAAAGGGTTCGTTTATATTAAAGATTTGTTTAAGGATGGATGTTTTAAATCATTTGGCCAATTCACAGAAGATTCTAATATTCCTGGAGCTCAGTTTTCCCGTTTTCTTCAGATAAGACATGCTGTTCTTTGTGAATTAAAAAAAGGTATAGAAATGCAAATGTCATAGATTGAAAAATTGTTGTACAAAGGGACTATCTCACTAAATTGATTTCAAGGCTATATAGGACATTGTCAGTATCCTTAGACAAAGGCAAATCGGGAGTTAAAGAGAAGAAGGAGAGAGATTTAGGTGAAGAACTTAATATATAAGAATGGAAACAGTTTAATAAAATGGATTTTTTTGAAAACAAGACATCAGGTTCTTCAATTTAATTACATCCTATTCAGAACGTATTTACATCCTCTTCAATTGCAGAAATATATAAAGGGATGGTTCCTGTACTGTAAGAACAGCCAGATACTGCACAGGGGGTAACTGCAGCATGATATGGAGATCAAATGTTTTCAGATAAAGGTTTCAGAAATTCTGCTATGCAAAATGAGATCTTTAGGTGTGTTTAGACTTTAGTCTTTCTAAGACTTGTTGATTACACCAGTAGGAGAGATACATTACTTGATGTGTTTCAAGTGTTTTTAAAGATTTCTTCCTGTGTTTAAACAGGAAGACATTAGAAGGCCAGAGGAGAAAAATGGTCTGCGTTATCCGCGGTGGAATACTGAATTTATCCTATTCCTCAGCACTTTATTATGAAATATTCCACAAGGGTGAGGGGACGGAAGAAAATAAATTAAAGCTTGTGAGGTGTATAAGTCAGGTGGAAGTGAAGGTCTTATAAACATGCAGGCAATGGAGGTGCTGGGGTATGGCCGAGATACAGCATTTACTGTATGGAAAGAAGTGAAAATTTCAGGGTACTGCGATGCTATTATTGTGCAAATTCTCAGAGGTTTAGTCCAATAAACTACTAAATAAGCACTGAAATAATCCCTAACAGGGGCTGCAGAGTTTCAAGACTTTTTCCTGGTGGCTGACTTGAGAATATCTTGCCTCTGCATGGTGAGGAATGGATCTAGGTGGTGTGATTGCTGCAAAATGATTCACCTTTATGAGAGTTGGTAAGTCCTTCATATCACAGACAGGCATCTGGCTTGCAAGGGCAGAACGGGTCCTTTCCCCATTGCTGTTTTTGTGGGGAAGATGAGCTGAGGTTTCTGCTGGGAATTCTGCCTGTGACAAAGTGTCAGAGTCCCAGAGAGTTCAGTGCTCTCTCTGCAGCCGTTTTCTTGCGTGTCAGCTATTGCCACCTCTGCTTTTGGCTCTTCTGGGTCTCCTTACCTTTTTCAGCACAGTGGTAGAAGCTTGGTTAAGTCCTGCAAAGTAAGGTTTGCGTTGTTTCATTTTTTCTGTTGATTAAGAGTGGAACTTTGGCTGTACCAGTGAGACGAAGACAGTCTTATTAAAGCGGGGCAAATGGGAGGTTCTGCAGCCTTGCAGAGGGGTGTCATATCTGTCCTCACTGGGTATGGTAGTTGCAGGTGGTGAAGACACGTGCAGCTCACGCCATCTGCTTTGTGCCAAAACCGTATCTCTTAGCTCTGAGACTGTAAATCGCATGCTCCACACATGCGGTGGGGTGTTCTGTGGCTGAGGATTTGGGTGACTAATGCCTGCAATGTGTCTAAACAGACAGCGGCAACGTGCCACCGGTGTCAGTCTGGACCCTTGGCAGGACGTAGGTAGAGCT
>NW_010429238.1:19869-22317 GCF_000710305.1 Buceros rhinoceros silvestris
AGCATCAGGAAAGTCATTTTGGAGTTCTCTCTGCAATTCTGAGATCTGTCTGGTAGAAACATAAGTTTTGCTTTGAAATTTTCTGTCCGTAATTTTCTTCCAATGAAATTACAACACTATCAGGCATATGCTTGTCTTTACCCACCCAGTTCAGCAGAATATGGTGCTTGTAAAATGAAAGGGGATATGGATAAAGTTCTATGAAGTTTGCTGTTCTTCAGCTGGGATTACCTCATTCTTCTTAGTCCTAAATAAATGTGTTTTCTTCCTCCTGGCAAGTAAGCAAATAAATGGAAGACCAGCAGTTTAGAGAAGGAGGCAAAAGGGAGGCCTTCGAATGTAGCCTTACTAATGAGTTAGTCAGCATGTTTGCATGCTAATAAGCACAATTTTGGGGTCATCTCCTTTCTGTTGTCCTCTGGGAGGGTACATTTAGGAAATTATTTCAAAATTTGTATTAAACTCATATTTCTTATGAGTACGTATTTAAATCTACCATGCAACAGTATTATTGGCATCTGCTTTTTTCCTGCTTCCTTCCTCCATTAATAATTACTATTCACTAATAAAAATTCTCTAATAACAAAATTCTCTAATGAAAATTAGAGAATGGAAGAAATAATACTAATCAGGAATTCTAGGACTGTCGTGCAAAAGTCATCATTACAGCCTGCAATCGTATGTTGTTGTTTAAATAAATGCCTGTAATTCTTGCTTTTGTATCTGGAGTATCTTTTTTCCCTCCCTGATGTTGGTAAAGTTTTTCCCAAATGACTCACACGTCTCTTTGCAAAAGGACTGGCCTTTGTTTCTGAGAAGTATCAGTTTTTCTGGGCCAAGGCAAGAGAGGGGAACCCAGCTGCTGCCGGCTGTCAGGTACATTCGCAGCCGTTGGAAATGTGAGGCCAATCATTTCAATTCCTTGCGTTCGCAGGAATGGCAGAAAAATGTTTGATAGTTGTTTCTTCGAGTCTGCTGCACAGGATTGCTCAGGAGGCTCTGGAGAACTCAGCAGAGCGGTCACGGACAACGGCCTTCGAGAGCCAGAGGCTGCATCTGCTCAGCTCTTTCCTGTCCTCGTGTCTCCTGCTTTGAGGCACTGGGATGCTCTTGTCAGGTGCGTAGAGAAGTGTGAGTAGAATGAGAGATGTGAGTCTGGGAAACAGCTCGTGTGCTCCAAACAAGGGAGGTATCTCATCGCGAGAGAGGAAGCAGAAGGAAACACTCTGTGTACAAACACGCAGAAGAGATCGACTTCCTGAGAGTGTGATTCCGCTAAGTGCGTGGCAGCTGAACGCGAAACCTCCTGATAGGTCTCCTAGCTTGTTTTGTAATAGAAAACAATTTGGCTTTTGCCTATTAATTTTTGTAGTTGCCATTAAAGGCAATACCACAACTAATGTTATATCAGGCCCAATTACACTAGTGCGCTACTTCCATTTTTTTCTTTCATGCTGTGGCATTTCCTTTCCCTTGAAAACACTCTTATATCAGGCCCAATTACACTAGTGCGCTACTTCCATTTTTTTCTTTCATGCTGTGGCATTTCCTTTCCCTTGAAAACTCTCTTTCACGCCGTCTAGCAATTAACTGCTTGAACAGTATAATAAGGAAGCAATTAAGAGGTGACAGAGAAAAATTAACACTCCATTTCACATTAAAGGCCAAGTGAGTATCCCGGCCATTGTGAGTTAAACGTGTCTTTGAAAACCTGTAGTTTGGATGTATTTTCCTTTTGAATAAGAAGCCGGCTCCATGTTTTTTTGTCTAGGGTCCCAATCTGAAAATGGGTGATAAGTAATTGGGTGCTCTCCGCTTAAACAGACTGTATTAATTGCAGTTTGTTCTCCCATAAGTGTCAAGGAAAACAAAATCTTTGTAATGTGTAGGCACAATGTACGCAGCCTTCGTCTGAATATGCATGTACGGAGCAAATAAAGCAAACTACTGCACGCAATGTTGCCATGGCAGACAGCATTTGCATAATAAATAACAGCTATCATGAGACTTTCTTTATGAAGTTCTCTGCTGTGTTGTCAGCTATAAGAGCCTGCAATAAAGGAGCCAATATTGAGAAAGTAAGTGTGTGTTTTGCTTGCGAATGCAACACCGCCACCACGGTCATTGTTAAGCATCCCTGATCCTGGTCTTGCTGACAAAATGTAGGGGGTTGCGTAGCTTTGCGTAAGGGAGCACATGAACTTTGTGGGGAATCATGCAAAATGACACTCAGAAAGTGTTTTGTGGGAGTCCAGATTTCCCAAGTCTGCGCTGTGGAGGCTGGAGGTTTGGCATGAGGCCGTTCGCTTGGACTGCCACGTAGCATCGACCCACGGCGCTCCTCTGTGACACTCTAACAAGTGCAACACAGGGGAGAGGGTTCGAACAGTGCTGCTTTTTATTGCATAATTTTATTTTTATTTTATTTATTTATTTTTAATTTTATAT
>NW_010429239.1:0-36097 GCF_000710305.1 Buceros rhinoceros silvestris
TAATTGGACTATATAATAAATGTAAAACTTATGAGAACTCTCTAATCACATGAGATTTGGAAGCTCCCATCTTGACCCTAATTAAAAATCTCAGTCCTATATGATTCAGCACAAGGCTCACCAATATATCTCACAAGTATGACATGCAAGAATGAAGCACCCCATGGGCTCTTCTGGAGGGACTCATGACACCTGACATGAAAAATTTAAGGTCTTAAATCACAACCATATATCTTGATTTTATAAGAAGGATCCAGGGAACTCCACTAGCAGAAACAGGGACATGGACTCCAGGACAGTTTCTGGGCTCCAAGGACTCACATGAGAGTCTCAAGAGGACCGACTGGAAAGATCCCATGGAGTGATCCAGAAGGATGGTTTCTGTTCTCATATCTTGGGGGGGAATTGCTGGAGAGTGATGCACATGTCCCACAGCCCAAGCTCTTCACAGACTATCCACTGCACCAAAAAGTCTGAGGACAAGAGCAGCATTGATGGACAGGGAGCCGGCTGCTCTCCCGCCTTCTCCACACAGGAGGGGTGGATCCAGGCATGCAGCTTCACCACCATGCACAAGTTGCTGCTGGAGCCAGCGGGGTTCAATGAAATGTGCAGCCACTGTACTCTGTTATGTTTATCCACACCCGCGTGCTTTTAAAATATGGACTGCTGAGTTACCCAAAAAGCACCTTAGCCAACCCGCTCTCAAATTTCCAACCGGTAGCCCTTAAAAATAGAGTGGTGACTGTTTTGCCTCTGTTAAAAAAGTAAATATAACATTACTAGAGGTCTGGAGCCTTTTGTGCTGAGCTTCGACCTACAGCAGTATTTCCCTGCTAGAAAAAAGCAGGCTGGAGTTGGTGACATAACACCAAATATACAGATGGGACCACACTATAATTAGCAAGGGAATGTCATTCCTGCCATCTTTGCTTCGTTTGTAACTGTGCCTGTAAGCTCTGGGGAATGGTGTGCATTTCACACAGTCTGCACAAGAACGAGGATTGCCAACTGTCCCAGTTCTGGTGGGATACCCTTGGTCCTCTGCCCCAAGGCTCGCAGAGATGCCAGCAGCGCCATGGAAGGATGATTCTCCTTGCGATGCCACCACCACGATCCCTGTTCCTGGGGCAGAGGGAAAGGATTTCTGTGCGTGGCAGTAACAACTCAGCTCCCTCTAAAATAGCACGTGCTCCATGAGAAGCATTGCCCATTGCTGCTTAACAGGCTCCTTCATATGCACCCAAAACCATCCTTTTACCTATTACCAAGCTCATCATGCAGGCTGGACCTACCAACAGAGGCAGTAACTCTGTTCGCCTCCACACTCAGCTTGCTCCCAGGAGGGAGAGGATTTATTCAGTGCAAATACGGGGATTTTCACTGAAGCTGTGCTTTTCAGCATGTAACCACTATTTTTAAATCTCTCTATTGGTTCCAGTAAAACACCAAATCAATGTTTAAGGTTTTACTGCTTACTTTAAACGTGCTCAATAATATAAGTCCCGTTGTCTTTTAAATACTTTGTCATCCTCTGCAGGCACTTAGATGAAAACTTACTGTCAGCTCCTCTTTGCCTATGGAGTCAAGTGAATTCGTTCCGTTTTTCACCAGGCTGCATAAACTGGTGAAACCAGCCAAAAGAACAACAGACCCATAATGTAATAAGTAATTTGTCTTACACACAAAGTTCAGATCAGCTTACTCGAGGAGGCTATTTCATCCTATTGAGTCCAATAGGAACTTGCCTCTGAAGATCTCATAGCATGTTAGGAACATTAAATTGCACAGATTTTTAACCCTGGGGACTTTAAATAGAATGGACCCCTGTGATCATCTCATCAGTTCCTCCTTCTTGTCAAATAAATAATTTCCCTATGTACACCTTGCATGAACCCTAAGTTTTGAGATTAAGCAGAATATATTTTTCTGGAATGGACTTCAGCCTTGATGAAAAACCTCAAACTACGACAAATGCACCACGTCCCTAGATAAGATTCCCCAATTTTTCATTCTCTTTGCCATAAAACTCCACCTCCACAAGTCCTCCTGCAGTGCCATAAGGGGTAAACTGAGGCCTGGAGAAGTCAGGACTTCCCTAAGGTTTTACAATGAAGTGCATTTTCCCACTGCTATTTTCAGCTCATTTAAGCTCAGGCTGCTGCTGAAAGGGCCTTCTGTGGCACACTGCCTGTCCTTGCCCACACCTTCCCACTGCCCTCAGCCCACGCCTCTGCTCCCCCCCGCACAGTCCTTGCAGGCAGTCCCGGGCGAGGAGAGGACCCCACCACTCCCTGCACCCGTGGCATCTGAAAGCACCTGCAGGGCTGCACTATGTGGCACCAGCAAGCTCTGAGCCCCCAAGACCTGCTTGGGCTGTACCAGAGGAATGAGGCAGCAAGCTAGAGCCAGCATCCAGGAGCCTGGAGACCCGGAGTCTGCTTGCAGCTCTGCCACTGGATTTTTGCAGATCTGCAGGGAAATCACTTATTTCCCTGGGATTTCCCCATAAATTTCACAGAGTGCCTTTCCCCAAGGAAAGGCACTGTTCAAGTACAAAGCTTAATTATGATTGTTATAATATAGTCATGCCACTAATTCTCACTAAGAACTGCAAATCGCTCCCATTGCACTCCTCCATCCCCCATGCTTGTCAGTGCTGGTGGATGATTAATTCCCCAAAAAGAATATATTAAACACATGTGAACTCTTTTCTATTTGCAGGACATCACGAGCAGATTGCAGGTCCTCTCAAACATATTTGTGATTTGAATGCATCAAATTGTGTATTTCCATACTGTTTCTTAATAGCTTGACAGAATTTATTCAAAATTCAAGTTGTAACTGGCCAAATAAATCCCACAAAAGCCTTCCTATGCCTGTGATCAACCAAAATCTTCTACCATGTACAAACTTAAAATTTATTTTCTATAAAGCTTGCATAGTTGTCTTTCTTTAGAAATTCTATTGAATGAGCTAGGGTTTTTTTCAAGTTAAATTTAGTCATTTTGAAATCCACAGGAAGCAATCTCAGGAGGAGCGTAGAAGGCTGAGGTGAGTTCATTGAAAACCCCAAATGAATTAAAATACATTGCAAATACCTTGCATTTTTCGCAATAAACATGAGGGCTGCCACAAGAAACGCATCAGCCTCTCTCAGCCAAGCTGAGCAGCAAAACCTGCAACCTTCCATAAGCCTAGGGGTTAATGAAACCCATGCCATAAGGGGTAAAGAATAAATTCACCTCTACAGCCTCCGCCTAGGAACATTTGAAGGGCAGTTCAATATCCCACCTACAAAAATCATCCCCTCTGCTGTCAGTTCTGCAACCAGAACAAGGAGCTCTGAGATCTATTCGTGTAATATTAGGCCTGAAAAAAATTACAAGTTGTGATGAAATTAAAGACATCCAAATTTTTAGCCATTCTCTACTGATAAAGGCTCTATTATTACCATTTACAAAGAGGAAACACAGCCAATTATAAGCTACTTCTGGCACATGCCAGGCCTCGAGTAGAAGATAAGCCAACACAGCAGAGCTTGCAGCTGGAAGCCCAGAAACCTGAAAATGAGCTGACTCATGGAAATATCCTCATATAAAATATTGGATGGTTATTTTTCTCTGCCTCCTTTCTGTGTGTCTTAGGAATGATATATGAATTGCCTTATTTACTTTGACCCATAAAACTTACATTTTTTTATTAATGCTCTGCCAGCTCTGAGAGCAGTAGGTGTGGGAGCGGGTGGAAGGAGGAGAGCAGGGAGGCGAGCTGCTCTTAGAGGCACAGCAGGGGAAAGATTCCCTGCAACATCGCGGGTCCAAAAGCACAGCAGCAAACGTCCAGCTGAGCTTTGTCCTGCTCCCAGAAAACAAGCCAGCTCCTCATTCTGCCCTCATTTCACCAAAACGGGGAGGCACCTACCAGACAACAAACTGTGAGCAGGAGGAGTGGTTTCCTCCAGTGATGCTCTGAGGTGTTCACCCCAAAGCCCAGCTTCAGCAGCAAGCTTGGTGCCCAACTCCTTGTCCTGCTCTTCCGCAGCAGGCAGGGGACACAACTGGTCATGAGCCACCATCAGCATGGATAAAGAATGGATTGATCTGGTACCTGGCACAGACACCAACATGGAGGATTTCTTGCACTGACTTTTATCTTTGTAAGGACTTTGTAATGTTTGAGATGTCCTTCCTCTTTCAAATCCCCTCGCAAGGCACTCACATGTTGTTAGGAGAGGACTGAGTCCAGGTGGATGGGTGGTGGGATGCTTATACACCTCATTTCCTTAGGAAACGAGGTTAAAAAAACCCTGCCCTCCTCCCTTTACGCTGCACTATTGAATTAAGGATGGTGAATGCTCATTATGAATATAATTAAAAGCAACAGCCTCATCTAACAATCTATTTTTATCTGCTCCTCACCTAGACAAGCAGCAGAAGGAATCAAAATCTGAAGGGAAGAGCCACAGTTGGGGTCAATCGGCAGAGTTTCTCTCTCCACTGGCTCAAAGCACGTTGAAAAAGATTTCAGTAAGACAACTTGCATAAAAGCTACTATCCAAAAAAGACATGCTTTGGATGCTTTTTTTCCTGCAAACCCCATGTCTAACAACTACAAGGGCACAGATTGGGAGTATATTTCCATTTTACGAGGGAAGAAGGCACGAGCTTTGCAGTGTTTCTTGCACCAGCTGCCGGCCTCCATGGCAGCAGGGTAGGCAATTAAAAAGGACATCGTGTAACAGATAAATGCAGGATAGTAAGTAGTCATTATTTGATATATAGTATATCATCTATTATTAGAGGCTAATAATTCTCCAACCTATTCATGTTAGCCTTTTATCCATGCAGCTAGCCATTTGGCACGCTCTAAATTTCTCAACATAAAATTTACTCAGTGTTACAACTCATATCTAATCCCGAATTTCTGTGCATTTCACTGCAGTATATCATGTAGCTAGGTAAAAGCTGAACACTAAATCCTTTCCAAAAGGAAGAATGAGCCAACAAAACTCCATGTTTTCACTTTCCTGCCAGAAAAGAAATGGTATATTGAATATTTGTTAGTTGTAATTTTAACATTTTTTCTACCTTTAGAATGCTGCAATTCGAGCGATGCTTAACTCTGCTATACACAGCACTCAATAATGCACTTTTTCCCTGATATTTTTACTGGTTTTGAAATAACCTGTATTTTAAATACATTTATACATACATTTAAATACATTTTTAAAATGCATTCTAAAGGGAACCAGAGGAAGTGCTATTGTGTTTAATCACAGCGAGCAAAATCCTCAAGTCATGTAAATCATCGTTTCACAATCTGCTCTGCAGTATCCCAATTTGGAAAGTGTATCACAGCAAACAGAGCTGAACTTATAAAGGATTCTTTACACGTTTAAAACATTCATGTAACTTAGAGTGTCAATCTCCATCAGCTGTCCTAGATCACTCCAAGAAATAAAAGTAGAGATTTATTTATTAGGAATTGTATTTCTTTTCTTCTAACTACTGACACTTATTCTTTTTTTAATTTTATTTCACTTTATTTTATTTTACTTTATTATTTTATTTTACTTTATTTCCAAAGCACAGTCTAAAAACTTAACTTGTGCTATAAAAGAAGCCAAGCCGCTCAAAGTACCCAATTACGGAGTCTCTAGAAGGTTTAGAAGTCAGAACAACCCTGATAAAAAAAGCCACATGGGATGAAGCAATAATACTGCGTTTGCCTGCAGGATCTCTGCTGATGAGCAGCTATACAAGGACTCCACTGATAAGGGTTTACAGCTAGAAACTGTAGTAGCTGCACCAAAAATGAAACCAGATCTCTGCTTCTGTCTTCTGCAAATTGTTTTCCAATGCAGCACTCTTCTGGGAGGCAGAAAAACATTTGCTGTGGGTTATCAAACACTTACACTTCCAGTTAACCTGGCCACGCTGCCAGCCAAGGAGTCACTCTGAAACACGGGAGGGAGGACAAAGTCTGCAAACTGCCGAGAGAGGCGAGAGCACAGGCTGGGAGAGGAGCGAAGGGACCCTCCTAGCAGCTTCACATCCAAGTCACTCCAAATAGCTGCAGATTACAGCAGGACCCAGCTCCAGATTAAGAGCAGATTTGAGCAGTGGAGTTGGGAACTGAAACAGCCAGGGAAAACCATCTCCTAGGGATTATGAAGCACTAGAGATTCAAACTGTACGATATATTTTTTGTCATTTGTTTACATATCCTTCAAATAAAAGTATGATTTTGTCCAAAGGCTACAAAAACCTATATGTACTTTTGCAGTACTGTGCTGTTCATTTTTGTCCATCAGCAACGTCGCATATGTGCTCATTTGAATCCCATCCCCCGTAGTTCTGCCCTGAATTGGCACCAGTCTCCCTCTCCTACAGAGGGACTCTGTACGCTGCACTATAGCTGTTCTACTCCACCCCAGAGATCGCTGCAGTTCAGCTGTGGAAGATTTGCTTACTAGAGGAGTACAAGCCTTGAGTCCTTTCATTGCTTTAGAGACGGAATAAACACCATTTGTTAGGACTCAGTGAAGAAATAGAAGGGTTCCTGTCATGAGGGGCTCAGCTCCGGCAAGATGCAGGAAAGGTTGAGCACACGTGAGTACACAGACCGGCCAGAGCACACCATGCTGATGCAATTACAAAAGGCTGATATCTAAGAAGGAAAACCTTGCGCTGATATTACAGAGATAGGGACAGAGGAAAAAGCCCTCTCAAATTTCTTAAAAAACACTTGACCCACTTCTATATAAGCCCCTGCTTCTTCCCTGAGCTCAAAAGCCACCACCTCGTGTCATTCCCAGTCTCTGATGACCTTTAGTAACTTCCTCTCTGTCGTACGTAGGAGATGGGAAATGTTTTCCTATAGCTCAAATCTCTCTTCAACCAACTGAATAAAAAAAAAAAATTACTTCACTTTCTAACAGATGCACAAGTGCACCTTGGGATGAATGTGTTACGGAGTCCAAGCTATTGCCACCTGCCTCCCAATTACATTTGCTGCATTGTCCCTTGTGGTGTGCACCTGTGACATGTTGGCACAGAGCAGGGACGACTGGAGTGTGCAGGCGTGGACCAAGCCACACAGTCCTTTGCTTTGCAAACGCCTTCCAGTGATTATTGCCGTGCTTTCTTAAAGCATAAGAGACATTCTGCAGCAGCTGATTTTTTCTCCCTCCTTTTGATATGATGGATTAACACGGGGAACTTGCAGTTCTGTAAAGTGGCAAAGCCATGAAACTATAATTTAAAAAAACTCTTCACCTCAGGATACCAAATGTCCAGCTGGCCAGGGACTGATCTAACAAGGGAAAAGGGCTCCCTGCTACCTCTACTCACATACAGCCCTAGTCAGCCAATTAACTAACTCCAGCAATAATTCCCATCAAATTTCAATCTGATTTTTACACCTGAAATAATAGAGGAATCCACAAGGCTGTTTGCAGCAAGAATGATGTACAAAGGAAGGCTTCCAAGGTTTTAGGCTCATTATATTCGCTCCAGTATCCAGTGCTGGGAGGTTTTTTCCCCTTCTTTCCCCTGGTAGTGATACAGCTCTTTAAGTGGCTGAACAGCATCTGCACCAAGAGGACCACATGATGTGAAGCAGAAGCAAGGAGACATGGCAGTATGCATATTGTAAGGGTACACCGAGCAAAGCACTCGCAGTGACGTGTACACTGACAGGATTAATTTGACATTAGCAAGAGAAAACTTATTTTGTCATTAAGCTATCATAATTATAGCACACCCAGAGCCAATGGATGCCCTAGCTGAGAATGCTACATATGCTGCCTTTGCAGCAAGAGGCTAATACGGAATTTTAACATCCATCTATTTTTCATGGGATTGATATGAGAGCACAGATTGGGACACTGCTGTTTCATAAGAGCCCCACAACTACCTACAGGTACTCAAGGTGACAAAGGTACTGGAAAAAATTGGCTGAGAGACATTTGCAGCCTATTAATGAAGGTAATGCTACCCAAAGCCTTGAAAGGCAAGAGGCCCTCAGAATAAATCCTTTTGTAATGTCTAAACATTGCTTCTAATTCACGTGTTCTCAGCAGAGACCATAGTTCCTTGTAGAAAAGGGGCAGAAGCCACATACAAGAAAGATGTTCTCTAGAAGACAGAGAAACCATGAAGATCCTTTGCACGTGATAGATATTCAGAAAAATCAGCCTTTTGTCCCTGGCCCCCTTGTTTATGTGGATGATTAGATATGCTTAAGAATGGAAAAACCAGATAGATACCAGGACAGATGAGCTGCAGCACTGTTAAGGATGTGGCATCGCAATATTTATTGTTGCTGAGATAGGGGGAAAAAAATGGGGTATAAAAAAAATCTTGATGTTTGCAGGGTTTAAGTACAGCAGCTTTAGGTTACCTTAAGGTGACAATGCATAAAGGGAATCAAAATTGTGTAATAAGTTTAACAAAAAACTCGGTTTCATTCCTAGTTCATGAACTCCCCTGCCAATGACAAATATGCTATTAGTGGCCTCAGTACGACAGTGAAAATATCCCGTACTTACAAATGAACGTGCTGGGTGTTGGGGGTTTTTTTCTTCATTGTTGTGTGTTGTTGAGCTAAAAATGACAAAGCCCTGGATTTTGTTGTTCTTGCACTCTATTCTTTTCCCCTGACTTCCTGTTTTCATGAAATTTTAATCAGGCATTTAAAATAAATAGCTATGCAGAGTCTCTATGCCTCTTTGAATGCTCAGGATAGATGTTTTGGGTAAAGTGATAGTCCAGAGACCTTGAGAGCATTTAATCCCATTCTAACTTGGCAAGACAACAAAACTAAACCACTGTGTTCTCTCCTTCTAGCAACTCTGGAGAGATTTTGGGAGAGGGATGGAGGCCAGTCTGGTGCATGGGGCAGCACAGTGAAATACTGGGTCCATCTCTGCTCCTTCTGCTATAAATACTGACAGCAATCTGAAAGTTTGAAAAAGCCAGCTCTCTAAATCACCTCTTAAAAAATCCAAAAGAGACAGGGGCAATGCTGTCTTCATGCCTTTTAGGCATGAGGTGTAATGCACAGCCTCTCATTGAGTAGTCCACAGCCCTGGGCAGGCAGGAGCCCCACTTGGCTGCTGCCCTCACTTGGCCTCACATGAGGCTGGTTGTATGGCACTGACTACATGACAATTTGGGGTAGAACATGCCAATGTGAAAAAGCCAAGAACAAGCTTAGAATGTAAAAGCTGAGAAGCAGGGAGGAGGACAGGTCCAAATCTTTGGCTGGTGGGATTCACACTGCCCCTTAAGAGTTCATAGCTGACAGAATAAAACCTCCAGATTTCATGAAATCGAAGGAAATCTGCTCAAGTTTCAGGGTCAATGGTTCAGTTATAAATGAAGGTGACATGATTTGATATGAGAGTCGATGACCCCAGATCACAGCTAAGCCTGAGCCCTGAGCTTTACTCTAAACTTCTGTGGGATTTTTATTATCACGCCTATTAAGAAGTAAGTTCCCCATGATACAGACAATAAAACAGTAACACACAAGTCAGTCAACAAATTGTTACCAAGTTAAACCTCTTGTTGGGGACTAGTCATCTTCTCCTGGCTGTGGTTTCCTGGATAACTGTGTTTAAATTGGATGGGTTTAAAGACAGATGCAACTCCAGTAGCCTGTGTGTTTTGGAAACGTTTCACTTCCACCAGCACAGGGGTCAAGGTTTTTTGGTTGAACCAGGAGGGAGATAGAAATGTTTACTCTGTAGTTGTGTACACTGCTCATTCCTAACAAGGAAGAAAGGGCTCACAATTAGCTGCCACCTTCAAAAAAAAAAAAAAAGAGAGCAGATAAATCATGAAGCAAAGTTATAACAGCAGCTTATAAAAATGAGGGAGATGTAGCCACTTTAGAGATGTGAAAGAAAGTAAGAGGATTAGGGAGTCCTCTTGAGAGGAGACATACTTGGCAGGGCTCACGAAATGGCACAAATAATATCTTCTGTTGATAACAATACAAAAGAATAAGGATCAAAACTTCCAGGAGTCCATGCTCAAGGAGGCCTTCTCAGTTTGGGGGTCCCTTTTCCCTGAATTCTGCTTGACTCCCGTTTCAACCCAGTTATTCCACTCACAGCCCCAGCAGCATTTTCTCCTCTTGCCGTGCAAACCTTTTGAACCCTACTTGTAGGTGCAGGAAGCATTGTTTACACAGTGGGATACATATTGCTTCTGCACACCACTGTGAACCATCAGCAGAAATCTCCTCGATGGCCAGCTCGCCAGCCTCTCCTTGGCATAGCCCCTGACTTTCATATATCAAATGAGCAAAAATATTCCAAGCAAAGCAAAACAGAGCAAATCTTGGCTCCTTGTCCTTTAGCATACATATTCAGTGTGCAGGAAGCTAGGAAGAGCTATTCATGGGGCTGGCTTGTTTTTGTTGGTTTAGGTTTGGGGGGAGGGGGAACATTTTCAATGCACACTGCATCCTCCACAAATTTTAATAAGTGCTTTAAGCCACAGTGATCCCTCTTCTCCCCGCCTACCCCCACCCCCTTTTTTTTTATTTTCTGGGGGTTTTTTTGTTTTGGGTTTTTTTTTTTTTTTTTACAGTGTTTAATTTCTGCAAGGACATTACCCTTTTAAAGGAAGAAAGAGCTGCACCATAAGGGCTGTGCAGTGCAAAGCTTTTTCTAGTCATTTCCAACAATATATTTTGGAACCGTTCCCAGTAAATAGGCCAGATTAGCTGCCTTTGGTTCACATTTACATTGTTCACGAGATAGGGAAGCTCTGAAAAGCAGACTGTCCATACTGTTTGGTTGCAATAAAGCTAATTCTATTCAGTCCTATAGCAGTATGATAGCACTTGTGTAGGATTTCCCTTCGCTTGCATATTTATAGGGTCTTGTAGAGCTCCACTGTAGCTCAGTGCCAGCATGAAGAAATCAAGCTGTCAGTAGTTTCTATTTTTGTCCCTACCTATAGTTTCAGTAATGACAAGTGAGTGAGGCAACATATGCATTTCCCATCTACAGGAAAAAATTACTGTCTTCCTTCGGTGTCTTACGTCTGTGCTACAACCTATTTTCCTAGGGCTTCAGATTATGTTCGCTGATTGTTAACATGCATAAGCGTTGGTCAGGTGCAGTTGATTCCAGACATTGCATTAGTTGAACCACAAGAGGAAAAGTTCCAGCGATTCAAAATTCCTGGTGCTTTTCCTTTCTGCCCTTAAGAAGGGGGGTGGGGTGGAGGAAAAAACATTCCTGGGAAATAGCTGTTACTGTATGGCATTCCAGCTTCTATCACGCTTTGATCAGCACACACGTTCAAGCAAATGAGGATTCTCCTAAGATTAAGAGAGTTGCTGATTATATTTAACGTCCTCTTCTTGACCCCAGATTGTTAGCTCATTGCTACAGCTTCTGGGGGAGTTGTTTCAATAGGAGCAGATAATACCAAAGCTGAGCCACGGTCAGCAACACAATGCCACGCCACTTTATCAGAGCAAATGGAAGGGATCTGGGGATCGGGCTCCAATGCTAACAGAGAGACAATGTCTCCCAAAAGCTGCTTAATTGTTAAGGCGACACCTGCATCATTTGCAATCCTTCCTCTGCATCTGGTAAACGCTAATTCTGCATTTACTAATGCTTCAACCAGGGCATGGTCACCCCATGGTTGCTACTGAATTCAGGCCAAAATTTGAGAAATGCTGCTCGTGAGCCCCAGCAGCTGGAAGTCTCTGTCTCTGAAGGCAGCGCCAGGGACAGCAGGCACCCACCCTCACTCGCAACGGCTTTGGCTTGACAGCATCAAGGCGTTTACGGCCTCCGACATGACTACATCAGATCTTCAATGACAGCTAATAAAACAGAACTACACACCACTGCTTTGAAAAGCTGCAACCCAGAACTCCTTCAGAGATTATACTTATTTAAATAAGAGAAAGACACTGGGCTTTAACAAAAGCTTATAAGGAAAACAGCTTGACAACTTTGATAACAAGGAACACACTCTTTTTCATATTCTTTCCTTCCTTTCCCAGCTCCATCCTTTCCTTGCTGTCCACACAGCCTGGAAAAGCAGGTTGCTTCACTTGCTTCTACTTAGACAAGACACTGTGCTTGAAAAGAAGTGTGCACACCTCAAAGTTCAACCTTTATCCATGCTGCTCCCCTACCTAACCCATCATTTTTTTGGACCCTGCTGGGGCTCCAAAACACCAAAAGGAACAGGCAGAGTTAAGATAGGAGGGGAGGGAGACAGGGGATGAAGCAAGAACTGTTGGGCTAGGTTGTAAATAAAAAGCAGAAAAAATATGTTAAAAAATACAAGGCAGTGCTATAAATCCCTCTCTCCTGTGTGAGCAAGCTTCTGTGTTACAGAGCTGGAGGGGCTGTGAGACTTCCCGTTACTTTATAGTCCATGACGATCACCCTCTTACAGTGCCACAGTATAACAAGCAAATGTCCCGATTCCCATGGAGCCGCTCATAAAAAGATGCACTACAGTTTCTTACAGTCCACAGAATAAGAGAAACAAAAAGACAGGATTTCCCACCACCCCCACAAACACGTTACTTATTTTGCTAATTTTGTTTTAATTGTGTGCTGTGGCAGAGGGTGTTGGAAGATGGGGAGAAGGAGAAGGAAGAGGAGAAGAAGGGAGCCTAATGCCAGGGAGTCTTCCTGCTTGTTAATACACAGGCCAAATGATATTCACATATACAGCTCCGAAAGCTACCACAGGGAGGAAAGTAACACAAAGGAGCCATTTATTGCCTGAAAACTGTCTCTGAACAAACCCATTGTGTTAAAGTAATACAAATTCCCAACACCTTCCTGTCTCTCTTTCCATCTGGATCTGGACTAGTTTGGGTAAAGGACCCCAGCACAAGCCCTGCACCCTCAACCATGGCAGAGACATGACTGCTCTGCATCCTTGAAAGGTCCCCTCTTAGGGCCAAATGCCATGCTGATAACACAGAGGTGAGAGAAGGAGGAAGAGAAGGAGAGAGAAAGTAATTTGGCCAGGAGACTTAAAAATCCATCAACTCATTCCTGGCCAGGCTGTGGATTTATCTAGAGAGGCAATTTTAAATCCAAGAACCAGAAGGAGGTATCTTTTGATGTAACATTTTGTTCTTTTTCTGAATACAAAGTTATTCCAGGCAATGCAGTTGGCCTGAAATAGTTATCAGTTACAAAACCAGGACTGCTCCTATCTCCCATCCTTGTGCAATGCAAAGAAGATCCTCCCGCTGAGCTCCAAAGTAGGGGAAAAGCTATTAATTAAAAATAATTCTCCACGTTAAGGCTTGCTGCCTAAAGCTCAGTTAATATGAAGGAAATTCCAGCCGTTCACTCCCTGCTGCTGGAGGCTTTTCTTTCTCTGTTTTGTTTTGCTAAGCTCTTTGAGAAGAAGAGAATAAAGACATCGCCTCGACGTCTCCAGCCCCTTTGCTCTCCTCCCCAAAACTCAGGCTCTGCTCTTCCCCTCTTTGGGGAGGGCCCAACCCACAGACTGGATCACCCCAGAGAGGAGAACAGGTTTACTCACTTCCACATTCTTTTTGACCTGAGGTGAGGATGGGGGATGTCCCCTGACCTTGATTCCACCCAGGTGATTAGCACCAGTCAGAAGAAACAAGTTTTCCTGGCTCACAGCAGGGCTGCCCCCTGTCCTCCCTCCAGCCCTGCGCTCCCGCTGAGCGCCACAGCTCCACTTCTCAAATATCTGCCCTAAATGTTCAAGTCTCATGTATACTCTCCTCAGCCACATTCAGGCACTGCCCCTTCGAGGAACTGCTCCTATCATGCAAGCCTGTATCCACTTCTCCAGCTGCTGCCGGAGCCCCACAGACTCTCTATCCCGAGCCCCGGGACACAGGACCTGGGTGGTAACAGCTAATGTGGGAGAAGTGCCTTTCTGTTCTGCTTATGGAGGACAATGGATTTCTTCCCAGTGATGGTAAATATCATGGCAAACTTCTAAAAACCACTTAAAAACAATTTTTACATTTTGTTGGCCAATAGAGCAGAAACAGTAGAAAAATGGAAACCTGAAGAAAACAAGAAACTAATCAGACTTTAAAAACATTCTTTTCTGTGCTGGGGAAGGGTTGAAATTACATGTTTCCCTATGCCTAAATACTAAAGAACTACAGCAAATAAGCTGATTTCAACAGTGATGATATTCCTGCAAAATTCCTGCCATTACAATATCTCAAGAAAATAAGAGTGCAAAATGTACCTTAACAGCTGCATTCAGTTTAAAAAAATCCACTCCGTTCCCACGATTTTCTCTCAATACACACAGCATGCAGGAATCTTTTGGAGAACCAACCCCCAAAAGCTTGTTTTATCAAATTCTAACTTTTACCATTTCAAACCTCATCATACTGAAACTTGATGTACAAGCTGTCAGAATAAAAGCCTCATGTCTTCAGTGCACATATTTTAAAGCCATTACTTCCATTTTTTCAAACAGCAACAAAAACACCAGAAATACCGTCAGGATTTATGATTCTGAATATTTTTGAAGTTCCTCAAGCCTCAAAAACGTTTAGTTAAAACAATTTCTATGTTTTCAGGCAGTAAGTTTTTAGCAAACATTTTTAAGTGTGCTTTTCTAAATGTTCTTGATAAAGGTTAGGAGAAGGTAATGACAAAGACCGTATATGATGGGGAAGAGCATTTCATACACCGCTGTGAATTTACATATAGCTGTAAAATGTCTTATGCCAAAAAGGACTCCACTAGGACAGACAAACAACCTCTTCATTCTTGAGCATTAGTCTTAAGGTGTGAATTTAGAGCCTGATTCATTTAAAGCGTTAAGTGCATACTTAGACACATATAGCTGAGTCTTACTGAAATCACAAAGGCTGGAGATCAGCTTACCTTCTTATTTACGTGGGGATTTTAGTCCACAAAAGCAGCAGAGCTTACACTGCAAAGAGCAAATCACCCATCATATCCACACTGTCTTTCAAACCCATCTCTGCACCACAGCTGCTAACACACACCTATCAAGCACCAATGAATATATTCCCAAGGGAATTTCTGCAGGACTCCGAGCACTGATTTCCTAGAGTTGACTATGAATCTCTGGTCTCTGATGATGCAGGATTCATACTGAATAGGCACCTCAGAGCTAAGCTAAGAAGGAAAGTGGTGCTTTAAACTATATCCTACGCAAAAAGTGGCAACTTATTTCTGCTGATTTTCAGCAGTGGTGATGACGTAGACAACTGCGATGACACCCTCTTATGCTACCCCTGCCACAGCCCCTTTCACAGAGAAAATTACTCTCTGCATTATTACTACTGCATAAATCCATTATAAATATGGCTTAGATTCATCAATAGCCCTTGAACACATCTTTCAGCCAGTCATGTAAAAGATACTCTTGATTTTCATCTTTCCCTTAAAACTGACTGTTTACCAAGCCTGAATTCAAACCAAGTGTCTCAGGGAGTAACTCAGGTTGTTTTGAGGGCCACATCAAATCATTGCCAAATGTAACGTGAGCTCTTTAGAGCCAAAAGCCACAGGATGTTTCACTGGAGCTGCACATGCAGCATCTTTCCTAAATCCTACCTGAAGGATGTGGTGCTTTCTGTGAGCAGAGGAGCAGCTAGGCATGCAGCTTCTTACTTGCTTGTCTTTCATGGGACGCTCATCCCAAATGCCTGCAACAGAAATTACTGAACACAATTCCACTGCCTACACCACTTTATTTATATTGCAATAAATATAAATCAAACACCGTTTTTGATGTAAAAGCTACCAAATGAGAATTTCACTTCCAAGTGAGGCTGCTTTCCATTTCCTACAGTGATATTAATTTCTAATTTTTCCTCCTGTCTCTGCAATTACTTTTTAAGCTCCTCTATTTCACATCATCAATCCCACTCTTAAGACTGCAAGTCACCTAGATGCCATCTGTTGAGAAACAGAGTGATGGAAAGCCCGAATAATGCACTGAGTCAGGGTTATAGATGCTACATTTCGACAAACTCGGAGACATAAAGCTGGGGGAATGGATTAATAATTACTTGAAACTAAATCAGTTGTTCTTTACAGGCCTGACCGCAGGCTGAAGCTAGTTCTATAAATACTATGGTTTAGTCTGGACTAATTCAAACTAGGTATGCAAATATTCAACACTCCAACAGCAAGATGCTTTCTCTGATAGTTCTTGCTTTAGCACGTCAATCTGAAACCTTGATTGCTTTTCTCACACTTCTTTGGATGAAAGGACATAAACAGCTATGAAAACCAGTTCTTTAATATGCGACTCTTCAATTCAATTCAAACATACACTTATTGCAAAAAGAACAACATGAACTGAGAAAAAAAAAAAATCAGGATGGAGAGCACCATAATGTAATAGCAGATGCAAAGCAATTTTCATTCCTGGATCTTGGAGGATGTATGTACAGAGTAGTTTTTCCACTATACAGCAAAAAAAGGGATGAGGGGGAGGAGCACGTATTTCCAGTAGAAGTTGCAGATAGCTTACGAAGGACTACTTTGTAACTTAAAATACTACATTTTTGCAAGCTTTTTAAAACTGCTGCTAATAATTTATATTTGGCGCAATGGAGACTGTATACATATTATTGCAGAGGACAAAAAAGTCCTAAATCTTACTGGCTTTGATTTTTTGACCTCAACAAGTTTAGTCTGAAAACATTTGTTACATGATGAAAAGCTTTGTGTGAATGCTAATAACATTCGCAAAGGGTTAATGATGCCTAACTGATTGGCAGTAAAAACTAGATTTCATTTGGTACAGTGACAGAGAAACTCTGCCACCAGGAGTATACATTCGTGCCCACATTATTATAGGACAATTTAGGTCATCTTATTTTAAATTTCATGGCTCTGTAACACAGATGTAAATCAAAGTCAGTGAGGCAAATGATGATTTTCCATAGTGAGATTTTTATAGTCTTGATCTTGAAAATATGCTTTGGGCTCAAGCTGTCTATCAAAATCCTTTGAATTAGCCAAAGGAGTTTGTGTTGCTGCTAGTGTACAATTAGAATCAGAAAACAAAAGCAGAAAGCTTTCAGAACAAGGCGTCTCATCATTTTTAAAATCTGGGCTATACTCACAACTACTATTTTTAAAAGAGTTGGAATCATGAGCTGTTCAGGTCTAGTAAAATCCGAATTTTGAAATGTAGAGATTTCAAACTGGAATCCTAGGTACACCGAGGAGACTTCAGCAAATACCGTATGCTGTTAGTGTGGCTCAAAACACTGCAGACACGTGTTGACTGTGTACATATATAGAGGCATGTGTGTACACCTGCACATACATGAAATCCTTCAGTAACAAAGTATTTAATTGCATGATTGCAGCATGCAGATTCATTCACATACAAGCAATTCCTCACTTTAATAAACATACCATGTATTTGACATGGTTGTTTGCTTTTTTAGACCTGATTCATCCATCACTTCCATTCCAGATTTGATTTGTTGGTCAATTCCTTTTCAGGATTTTATGTATTGCTCATTTTCCTTTCACAATTTGATTAAAGCACATTGCATATGTCCTTTCAGATCTATTTCTAAATATTGCACATACATCTGGAGTGTATGTTTAAAATTTATTTCCAAAACTTTTTTTATTAATAATTAATCTCTTCCTATCTTTGGCTTGTCTTTGTCATACGTGAATATAATCTGAATTAGATGAAACAAGCAATTACAGTGGACGTAAAATACAATAAGTGCAGCTTTACAAAAAATTGCTGTCTGTGAAGCTTTAAAGAGAGTCTGGAAATTTAATAAAAAGCATTAACACAAAATAAGGAAAATCTGAGTTCCAGTTTCAAGACTTGTGCTCTAGAATCACATCCTGCAAAAGCAAACAAAAGGGAATTAGTGTTGTGTGGCTCAAATCGCCCTGGGGACACCAGAGTGGGAATTTCACTGTAAGGCAGAGAACTTGGCTTGCCAGGATAAAAGGCACCAAAGCAAATCTTTGGAGAAAGACGACATGTGCAGAGTCCCAGGAAGGGTTCTCTGGTCCCAGCTCTACACCCATTCAAGCCAGACCAAGGTGCAAGATCTTCCTTTGAATGGGACGAGAGCCTGAAAGACTCCACAGTGAAAGCAATGAAAGGAAAGAGGCGAGCCCTGACTTACTGGCCAAGTTCCAGCAGAGGTAATTAAATTCTGCCTAGCTAAATTCTCTCTGCACCCTCAACAAGATACAGGTTTGTTATCTACTTCCTAATCTGCCCCAAACTGCGGGCAGTGTTGTTTTATACAGCCAGACAGCTGCTTTGTTCCACTGGTGCGTGAAAGGAGCTGGATCCATTCATCTCTTATCTGCCTCGCAGGGGTATTTTGAGGGCTAATTAATAAATATTTGGAAAGCTGAAAGGCACCCAGGAAGTGCAAGGCATTATTATTTCATACTCACCTCTGAGCAGATCGCTAGATAAACTGTATGACCTGGGAATTCAAACAGTTACATAAATGTATTGCAGCATCAGCTCCCTGAATGGTTCCGAAAACAGAAAGGCCCCATCCTGCCCAAGGCTGGGCACCTCCCAGGAGGAACTGAGCACCAAAGCTGCCACTGAACTCAAGAGAAATTGAGAGTGCTTCTCATGCAGCAGGAGATCCCCAGCTACTCATGAAATGAGGTTACCATTGAGGAAAATTTGTTTGTGCTGTAACTTGTCTTTTCTAAGTTTTTGGTAGCAGTTCACAACAACCAAAGTCAAAAGAAGCTTTTCCACTGCGTTTAGTGAGAGTTTGATTTGATCCTGGAAGGAGAAATGACAAGAGCAGCGCACAGTGGGCAGTGGCTGGCTTTGAGGGCCATTTTCCCTGCACCTACACAACTACCCCTAAAAGAAAGGAGCATGAAGAGATACAGAGGAATATGACATGGAGATGGCAGGGTCAGAGCTGAGGATGTCACTACCTTTGGCCTGGCAAAATTAATAAATTTGTAATTATATCAATGACAGAGTACAAAACTGGCAGCTGTTGCTATAATGTCTTGCTGCTAATCACACGCCAGCTCTGATAATACCACGGGGACCACAAGGATGTAGAGATATTGCCAAGGCCTAGAGAGTTCTCTTCGGTTTGGAGGAAGACCTCAGTGCTTCTGACTGTTCAGTTTATGGAGACCTCCTTCATGAAATTGGTCAGAGGCCATTTCAAGGCAGGAAGCATAGCAGATCCTTACCCCAAGTGGAAGACAGAGCTCTCCATTAAGGTCGACCTATGCTTCACTTTGCAGTTTGTCTCTATAATTTGCCCTGGATAGCCTGACCCCCTTTGTTTCTATCTGCCACCTAAAAACCACCCGACTCAAAAAAAATAAAATTAAGGCTTTCAATTTTAAATGACCTTCAAATTTAAAAGGATCTGGCCTCAGTGCTGCCAAGGTTCTAGTGCAAAAAGCTGCCGGAATGTCCCTGGTGGAACAGCACTGCTGTTTGCTGTTCCTCTAGTGGCTGGTGACCCTTCCCACAGCAGACTCCTTCACAGCGCTGGCTGCAGATCACTGGGAGCCAGCACTACCCTGGAAGAACTTTTCCTACAAAGATGCATCTGTGCATTGCCTTTGGATATAGGTCTCTTGGATATCACAAGTCCAAGCATGATGGCAACAGTTACAAGCAAAGGATCCACCCAAAGCCCACTGAAACGATGGAAAAGAGGGATTTAGAAGAAACCCCACATCCAAACACTATCACCTTTTTTATGCGTGACAGCTCATCAGCAACAAACCCCAGAAAGCTGCACCTTGGCTGGATGACTCATGTGCCTCCTCCGTTGACTGAGGGCAGCATCATTATGTGGACAAGAAAGCAAAAAAACTGCTATTTAAAATTATACCTTCAGTTACCGAGCTGTAGATAGGCAGAAACTACAAAAAAAAAAAAATGTTGTAATGGACTAAATGCTACTATTTCTTTTATCATCCAAAAGCTGCGTTTTTTGTTTGGTGGGGTTTTTTTAAACATGGAGATACAATCACAACATTACTCACCCTTTGGACAAAATAGAGCTTTCAGAATTGCTCAGTGAATCTATGTCCTTCTGTACATTGAACTCTAGTGTAGCATCACAGAAGCATGCCAAGAAATTCTCAGCCGTTTTCTAGAAGAACCAGCAAAGAAGTTGCCTGCACACTACAGCCAGGTACCTTGAATTTGGTGAGACCCAATTACTTGTTTCCCATAAAGCACAGTGGCCCATTTCCTGGCCCCATAAAGATCTGAGTGAAGGCAAACCGCTCCTACCAAAGGTCTTGAACCTGAGGGCTCACAAGAAGACACCACAAGATAAAACGCATATGTACACCTCAGAAGATAGGGTCCATAACCACAGATGGAAGAGGGGGCAGATTTCAAAGGGTGGATATTTTGAGCAGCAAAGGCCCCTGGACTTTCACTAACCTTTTTTTTTTATCCATGATGTGAGCTCTCTAATTTTCATGTGCATCCAGTAATGACTTCTCATCCTCCTCAACCACTCCAAAAGCCAATGCTATACTGTCCAAGACAAACTGTCCTCTTAAGAAGAATTAGGAAAAGACTTCTGCCCCAAGTGAATAATATCCAGCCCCCTCTTACTTTCCCAGCAGAGCTTTCCCCTCTCTTTTCCGCTATGCCAGCATTTCCCACGCAGCGCAAATCCACATGTGAGTACTTCCCACAGCAGGGAGCCAATTCTCACACCACGAATTGACAAAACCTCCAGAACACTTAAAATGAACACGTTGCAGTTTTCATCTTGCACTTGTTGAAACGTAAAATGGGTCTAATAACTTGTTTTTCATGTGCTGACTTCTCTCTGAGACAATGTTTCAATACAAACAGGTTGAGCGTGGGTTCAATGTGGAAGTGGTTTCAGTGAGGTTTTACACAACCTAGTTCCCACCACAGCTCGGAGAGCATCTGAGTACCCTCTGCTTCGGTGTTTGCTGGTGGTGTGGGTGGCTTGGACAAAAGATGGGGATCTCATTTGCGCTGACTGGGCTTCTGAGAAGTGACTTACCACTTACACTACTCTGCAACAGCTTACTGTGCTTCCAGCAATGAAATACAGCAGAGCCACCAACTGTCACCACTCCTGTGTCAATGGACATGTTGTCACAGGAGACTTCAAAACTGCCCTTTCCAGAAACGGACAGGGCTTACAGTGTTATTGGGGGGTGGGGTGGATTCAAACAAAATAATCAAACCAAAACACCCCAACGCTGTGGCTATTGGCTCTCGCTCTGTTCACCTATTGCTGTACATAGGGCATTTGCATCTAAAGCAAAACAAGGAACAGATGTTGGGTGATTGAAAAACTTGAGCCTTCCATTGCTTTATTGACTTGTCACCACAGAGAAATTTGCTTTAATTTACTTTAAAAGTAAATGACTCGATCTTCATAAAACTGGTGGCAAGTCACAGTTCTTAATGAGGATGTTAAACAAGGATTCTGTTTAACAACCAGAGGCACCAATTCCAAATGCAATGCCTATTTGAACAGACATATCTATCTTCTCTTTTGAAACACGCTAGTTTATTTTCAAGATGTTCAACACAGCCAGGAAAAAACGAAGCCTTTGTGTCCTTGAAAGCCTGTGCAAAAGCTTTAGTGATTTTTTTTCCCCTGTTCATGATAATTGATTGTACCAAGTAATTTTTTCTGAAAGAAGTAATTCATATCTACATAGAGACCTTTTGAACCCTACTGGCTTCAAGATAGTCTACAATGCAACTTGAGAAAAAGTGAAAGAAGAAAAAAAAAAATGCCCTAAGTCCAGGGACTTAAAATCAAGCAAAACAATCAGCTTTTTGGAAATAAACTACCAGCTAGTGTCAGTCCCAGCTGCAAGCCTTCATGTCTTTGAGAAGCTGAATTTGATTCCCCACAATGCAACTTGAGAAAAAGTGAAAGAAGAAAAAAAAAATGCCATAAGTCCAGGGACTTAAAATCAAGCAAAACAATCAGCTTTTTGGAAATAAACTACCAGCTAGTGTCAGTCCCAGCTGCAAGCCTTCATGTCTTTGAGAAGCTGAATTTGATTCCCCAGACCCAAACTCCAGTATTGCCAGCCCATATCAAGCAACACTTTGATGACTGCAAATGGGCATGGTGTCACCTGGGAAGTGAAAGGTCTTCCAACCACCTGACAACCACCACAGGGGATCACTTCTCACTATGGCCATCAAGAATACATCCATGGAAACAAGAAGTCTGTGAAGCAGGAGGCCTTCAGAGATGGGAAATTAAGGTATCTCCTTCACAAAGAGGTAATACAGGATTTGGGGAGGCTAGAGAAGAGACTGTCACCTTTATCACCTTCATATGTCCTCAGTACAAAAGGAAAAAATTCTCTGAAGGTCCTAATTCAAATATGATGTTCCCAGAGGCTGGCTGCAACAGGCTTTAGTTGAAATCTAGAGTAGCTCATGATTTGTTTCCAGTCTTTATTGACACTACAAAATTCATACAACTATGCAAGAAATTTCACCTGCACTTTTTTGGAAGCAATTTGCAACTTTTAACTTACAGCTTGGGAATCATACAAGTTTTCTACCAACTAACTTGGCCATGCTATCTGCCTTGGTCCCAAATTTTGTGCAGAAGACCCAGAGAAAGACAAAGCAATGATGGACCATGAGGTAAAAAGATGCCCGAGTGCTCTTTGCTGCTGCCAAAGCAGCTGGTGTTGCTCTGCAGAAGAGGCTGAGGGCCACAGTGGTGGGCAGGAGTCTTGGGAGAGGAAAAGAAATAAGCACGGCCAGGTGAAGAACATACAGGACATGGGAGCTCTCCTGACACCAGCATGCACTGCACCGGTACCTTTTTGCTGATGGGAGAAGCATGGCCCAAATGGACACCCATGTTCTTGGGTACAAGACAGACCTCTTTTCACATCACACCCTCCAAAGGCTGGGTGTTTTCACAAGAGTAACCCTTGCCACAGCATTCAGGCAAAACGTACATGAACTGCCTCAGTACAGCGCTGCAGTGCCCTTTCACGTGTGTTCACAGAGAGAGGGAAAGAAAAAGAAAGAAACAACCGATCTCGATGCCCAAAGAGAGAGTGGAATGGAGCCCAGGCAGCTGGTAGTGCCCACGTGGCAAAGAGATCCTTCCTGAATCAGCTCTTGCTTAGGCTCAGCTGCTGTTGCTGTGCCGCACCAAACACCGGAGTACCGATTTCCCCGTGATTCAAAAAAACCAGCTCTAATTAGTCACAAGGATTTCTTCCTACAGCTCCTGAGAAGTCTCTCATCCAGGCATAGGTGAGCCTTCAGCAAGCTCAGGTAGCCTGAGAAAAAGCTAAGCCAGATGTGTTAATGGCTGTGAATGTAATGCAGTTAATTTAATTGGGTTGCCCATTCTTGATATTTGAAAAGTCCCTTTTGAATGTCACAACTTTTGTTTTAAAACAACTGAGTTATTTTCTACTGAACTCCATTTCCATTTTAATGCTGATGTTCAGCTTCTTTTGCAAATTGAGTGAAGGTAAAACTCTCCCAATAATACACCATCCTTTTGAAAAACCTTATTTCCTTTTGGTGCTGTTTCAAACAGATAGAGCTGTAATGGCCAAAATAAATTTTATCCCAGAAATGCAAAAAGCTAAAAGTTAAGCTTAACTTACAAACCCTTTTTTAAGAGAGACAAAATCATAGCAGCCTTATCACTGTGACAGTCACAGTTGTTTAGATTTATTATGTAGCGGTAATCAGGCTATACAATAAATTCACTATAGTAATGCATTAATCACTTTGCAAAGAAAAACGAACTACTGAAAGGAAGACAATACATTTTCCTCTCTCTTCTTCCCCATGGTAAGAACTGGTGCCTAACTCCATTCTTCAGAGAAGGAAGCATATATTTTCACTTCTGCTGCTACATCTCTGATTTGAGCCAATGGCTCAGCAAGGTCACTCTCATTTTACTTCCTACAAAACTGAGCTCCATGAGTATTTCTCATTGAGATCTTCCATTAGAGTTAGAAAACACTTGGGCTAAAATGTCTACTTGACTTGTTAGCTGCTTTTCCTCATTCTGCACACACTTTCATTGTGTACAGAAAGTTTGTACTTTTGGATGAGACACCTCTTAAAGTTGATTGAGACAGATCACTGAGGGGATATGGATGTCTAAAAAGATTTTATAACAAAGAGGATGCTATACAATGCAAAGCAGAGGTGCAGATGAAGCTAGAAAGACGTATCATGTATATCTGTATCCCAAAAGGATATTTTTATCTTCCCCTCACAAAGTTATATTGTGAGAGTGAATACCCCAGTCATCACCCTCCTTTAGGGATAAACTTTATCCATTACTGGAAAAAATCTGTCACAACTCGTGTCCAGAACTAGTACCTGGTCTATAAGGTGAGGTGGCATTGTGTGCCACTGAGTCCCTGATAGCACCCTTCAAGACAGGGTCTGTGCAGATGGCTGAAAAATCCTCTTTGGTTGACTTCCATCTGTGGAATTTTGGGAACACTTCCTTCCGCCACAAAGGAAAAGCTGGATCTACCCAAACCTACACTGAAGCTGGAAGCCAATGGGCAACACCAGCAGCGGGACAGGCGGTGTGTGATGGCTGTAGCAGCTTGGCTGCTACTGAAATTAATGAAACTCATGTGACAAGATCTGCAAGTAGCATCTTGAAGGCACACCCCAAGATGGTGTTATCTGCAACCGCAGAGGCTGCATCCTAGCTCTCACTCTTAGTTTTATATATAAAATCATAAAGTGTTAGAACGTGTTTCCTAAAGCCTGTCAGTAAACTGGCTGTATGTTGCACTACAATATTCCTGTTACTAGGGCAAATTTGTGGGGAGGCTGCAGTTAACACTCGCAGGTAACACTCCTACCCTCCATCCTGCATAAGAAAAATTATCAAAGAAAGAATTAAATTATTCCCCTTTCAGACATTGTAAAGCCGTCAGGCAGCATCCTCACAGTCCTTTTCAACACAGGTAAATTGAATTCCAGCAAGTTTACTGCACGTGGACTCTTCAGACAAGATATTTAATAACAAAGTCATGACCATAGCTATGAAGAAAGACTGAAAAACGTGGAGTTGTTTAGTCTAGAGAAGAGGAGGCTGCAGCAAGCCATAACAACAGCCTTCAAGTATGCAAAGGGTCAGTGAGAAGAGGAAAGGAATGGGCTGTCCTCGGTGTCTGCAGTGACCAGGACCTAAGTGACCTGCACCATGGATTAGACAAGGAGAAATACTTTTGAGAAGGGATGGTGGGAAGGTCTGCCAGGGAGGTGTCACATTCTCTGCAGGGGGCTTTAATGACAGGTTATGCAAATATCTGTCAGGGATAACATAAGCCTGTCTGACCCTGCTTTGCAGCGCAGGGATGGATTACATCACCTCCTTAGATTTCTTGTAACCTTATTTCATTTATGATTTTAAACAGCCGAGCCCCCAAGGGTAAGTTCCCCCACTGCCCAGCTTTTCTCTTAGTCAGTTCAGCACTGGTGCATCAGTTCTTCCCACCATCCAATTACTTGATTCGGGATGTGCTCACCTAAATGAAAAGACTGGTGTCTGCAGGGCAACTGTGGCTGTGGCATCGGCTTACACCACTCAGATCTGTCACCTGCATCTTATGGAAATAAGTAAACGAATGGGAGAGTGGTTGGTGTAAGAATTCAAGCCAAAGTTTGAGGATCACCTTGAGACAAATTGTGCTAAAAATATGTAAATAATTCTAAAATTTGGGGTGGATTTGCCTGGCATCTTCAAGGGTATGTGGCTTTCTGCTGTTTGAGGGAAATTCTGAGCAGGGCACGCTGCTTGGTTCCCCTGCACCCAGCCAGGCTTTTCTGGGTGGGGATGGGGCAGCAGTGCATCCATGTCCCTTAACAGCTCACCCCCTGAACTGCGCAGGCATGTAAGGAAATGCCTGCAACTGTCTGGGAAGATGTGGGACTGCCACATCCACTGCAGTGGAAACTGCAGGGAGGCATCCTGTTGGTAGCAAAAACAATCTGTTCCCCTGCCACCAGCACCCACAAGCATTAAAGGAGGGACTGACCACAGGCAGATCTAAACACTTGCACTATGTGAAGGAAGAGCCTTTCAAAATTCAGCTCCTAAATCCTCTCAAGTTTGCAAAGCACCCCAAAACCAGGAACGTGAGACACTCTCAAGAAGTGAGCCACCAGATGTGCAAGGGTGACAACGTGCTCTCCGATATGCAGTTTGCTACCGGGACAGAAGCAGAATCTTTTTGGGTCGTTTCTCACTTGAGTTAAATTAAATTTTAAAATGCATAAAGCTTCACTAACTGCAAAAAATCCCTTTAAAAAAAACTTGTAAAAACAAGTGAAAAAAGTGAACCAATGCCTCTTCTGCTATAGCCTCCTCAGTTTAATTTTTCACAAACTTTTCTCTGCCATGTGTGCTGTGGCAACCCATAATCTAAACTTTTCTATGCATTCTCTCACCAAACTAGAGTATTTTTCACAAATTAAATCAACTTTCCTGATTGCAGACTGGGAAAACTCAAAGTATATAATAAACGGTAAGAAATGCTTGAATGGATGATATGTTAATAAATAATCCTTGCAGTTAATCTGAAAACCATTAGGTAGTTGTGGTCATGACTGATTTAACACTACCCATTTAGTATACCTGTGATAATATGTTTTTTAAACTCAAGACTTTACATTAAGTACAGTCTGGACTAAAACCTTCATTTTGAAATAACTGCAAAACTTGAGGGGCATTTTCCTTTTTTTTTTTTTAAATTTAATTAAAACACAAGATGAAATAAATATTTTAGGCAACCAGCAACAAAATGGGAAAATACCATGTGTTTGGAGTTTTAGTGCCCTCTGAGTGCTGGAATTTATTTGCAGCAAGCAGAAAATAGACAGCAAGCATAAAAATTCAGCAGATTCCCGCTAGTAAAATTATTTATCAAGCTAACAAGGGAGGAACCCTTCTAGTAGCAACAAGCCAGCAAGGAGAAGACGTGCCTTTATATTTTACCTTTGGGTTAGCACACCAGTAAAAATGCCAACTGACAAGCACTTCACATAAACATTTCTTTCTAAATGAGCTGCCTTGTTAGAAAAAAAAAAGAATCTAAGCAAAGGAGCGCTACAGTCAACAGACAGAAAAACCCAGGATGAATACTACATTGCTCCATATTACAGGAAAATATAAATAAACACATAAAAATAACGTTGACGCATAAATGAATTTAATAAATTAACGCTTCGTTTTGCATTTAAAGTAACTACTTGGGCTATAAATCTATCTTAGCTTCAATTCTACCAAGAAGGAATACACACCAGTTATCTATTATTTAGATCTTTCTTACCACTGTAACTAAACATATACACACACGCTCAAAAAAAAAATTGTGTATATGCATTCACAGCGTTGCTGTTCGCTGTGCTACTCAAGCCCCATTGCAATATTTATCATATATTTATTTTACGACTGAAACCCTGAAGTCAGTTTTACAGTTTAGTTTAACGATACCAAACTTTGATTATAAATTATAAGTGGCTTTATTGCAGCCTGAAGAGGAAAAAAAATTTGGAGACACTTGATTGCCTGATCCCAATTAAATTTTAAAGAAATAGTAAAGCAACACACATCGGCTGAAGAGCTGAGCTCTAAGGAGCACTGCAAATTACTCCTGCCGGCTGTACAGCTCCGCTATACCCTCCGAGCACTTCTCTGCTAGAATGCACATTTGACAATTGTCAGCAAGTTAAAACAGCACCGAGCTAAACAAAAGAAAACAAAACAAAAAATCCCAAGGATCTTTCTCAAACATTATTTTCATTGCAGAAAAAAATAGGGAGGGTAGGGGGCAAAATCAGACTCAGCATTTCAGCTGATTCTGTAACTCAGAAAGTAAAACCTGCCACAGATGTTGACAAAGAGGGGAAAAAAAGTTTTACTCAAAACTGAGTGGTCAGATGGTTGCACAGGTTGGAGCAGCATTTCTGACTGATATCAGATTTCCTGCCCACAATTACAAACCAAACACTGTATTACTCACTCAGAACTCTGAAGGTAGGCAAGAAAGATGGAGAAAGGTAGGGAAAAAAAAGAAAACAACCACACACCACAAATAACTGGGGAAAACCAAAAAAAGTCTTTTTTTGAGCTTTTGCTCCCCTCAAAGCTTGGCATTTGTCTCGCCTCTGCAACAGCTCACAATGCAGGGAGAGAACACAACATCTCCCACTCCCTGCGCCAGCACCCCGGGCTGCTGCTCCAGCCAACCCCGTGCATTTCTGGGTCTGGGGGAGAAAGTTTCCAGCTCCCAAATTCCCCCCCAAGGGCCCGATCCTGCATTCTTCTCACACCCATAGAACCCTGAAAAACAATGGGATTTTTGGGTACGCGGGAAATGCTGAAGTGAGCTGGCATTTGTTAACTGCTGATGGATTACATTAACATGAATATTTGTCTGTAGGGGACAAACGCTTTTGAGAAGCAAGTGCAACATTATGGGCAAAACATCAACAATAACAACAAAAAAGGGTAGAGAGAAACACCATTGATGTAAACCATGAAATAAATAATAAATGTCAACTTTTATGTTTCTTGCCTTTGATCTGGGTACAGCTGACATTAAGTCCAGGAACTGATACCTTTTTAGCTGAGAAGACACAAGATGTCAAGTTATATTTTTTAGTGCAAGGCCAATGCATGAAAACAAAGCTAAAGGTGTCGAGGAAGTGAGCATAACAGAAAACAGAGATTATCCTTTGCCATGGGAAAGATATGATGGGAATTTCCATGGAAGATAAATGGTTAATATAATGCTGTCTTAGCTTTGCCATCCTCTCCTTATTAGAATAGAATTTGGGTCCCAGTGATACAGAAAGAGATTGTTACTGAGCACAGCGAGGGAGTGCTGCAGGTATAGCCAGTGCAGAATGAGGTCTACAAGATGTACGCACATATGTAGTCCTCACTTCCTGCCTGCCTCTCATTTCAACTCCGTCACAAAGCTGTTTGAAAGTGGAAGCTGTTTGGAAGCACACATAAAAGCATCCATTAAAAGGCATTACCTTAAAACTCCATCGGATCCTGTCCAAGTGATACAGAGGCAAGCTGGAACATCAGCATGGAGCCCAGAGAAGCTACTCCTGCCTTGGCTTTGGTAGGACTAAGCAAACCTTGCCTTTGTTTTACTTTCTTGCTTTTTACTAACACCAGCCCTCTAAAACAGGTCTAAGCCCAAAGCCCCTCCAGCAGCATCCCCACACTCCCGAGCATTTATATGAGGAGCAGAATTTGGCCCCAGGTGTCTACACTGGAGCTGAAATGGGGTAAGTGAGTTGTTCCCACCCCCACTTACAGCTGTTCCTGGCTAAAACTACAGCCAGAAAATCACAAGAAAAGCATGAAGGAGAAACACTACATGTGATTTTCTCCTCTTTAAAACACACACTCCTCCCCAGCCAAACAGCCCTTCCTCTGGGAGACTGCATAGCTACAGTGCACCCCTCTGCTTTACAGCCTGGCCTCGTTAACCATTTACATGGCTTTCACAGCCCCTTTCCTTAATTTAGCCTGGGCCTTAACCTGGGTGCCTTCAGCGGGCTGCTCTGCGTGCCGAAGGGCTGGGGAGCCTGGCTTTGGGCTGTCGATAACCCAGCACAATGCCTCTGCACAACACGAAGCCAGCTCTTTAATTACCTATCACTGCTAACAAAAGCTCTCTTTATTTTGATGAACTTTGAGGGAACAAGGTTCCCCACCATCAGAGTATGCTTAAATAATTACACAGTACAGACTAACATGCCTGGAAAGACAAAAAGAGGGGGAGCAGGGAAGACGTAAGCTCAGCCTTACTTCCCAATTTAAACTAGGAATGACCTCAGGGTCAATTTTTCAGAGTATCGCAGATCAATTCAATTCTCACCTCCGCTGCCTACCTGCTAGCAAATGAACTTACTGCGCCTTCCAATAGACAGAAATGACTACAAGGAAATCGCATTTAGCTGCATCTGAATAACCGTGGTTATTAGATGAAGCGTGCAGAGGCAAAATTACCATTTCCCTTCTCCTTCTCCTCCTTGTGATTGTCATTCTCACCTCACCGGTGATTAAGATGTAGGATGCTCTCGCAGATTGTTAATTAGGTGTTAATATCTGCAAGGGGCCACAGCAAGCTCCTACACCTGAGGTCATTTCTCAGAAGTCGGGCTGTCTCCGGTGACAGTACCTGTAATTCCCATAGCTAGTTTGATTCCCACTCAACAGCTGGAGCTAGTGTTTCTTTCATGTCTGGTTTCATTTCCTATCTGAAATTATATGAGTGCTAATATCTTTATTATCTTTCCCATAGAAGTGCAATGCTGGAGCATGGCACAGCGTGTTGTTCAGAGACTTTTTTATCCCTCCCCCCTCCCCCCCCGGCATTTTCAAAACATTTCAAGCAAAAGTCTTTATGGTTAGCAAATTTACAGCTGAGGACTGCTTTATGGACTGGGAGAGGTAGGAGAGAAACAATAATAATTTGGGGACGGAAGAAAAGCAAAGCTGCACAACTGCTGAATGATAATGGCTCGAACATTGGGAAATAAAAGTAATGGCAGGAAGGGGAGGAATTACAAGGACAGTGTGACCTCTGCATGTCTTGCAAGCACACAAGAGTTACTCCATGTACGTGTGTGTACGTATAGGTATTAATACATCGTGTTTAAGAGAGAGACGGGGCACATAACTGAGCCATGACTTTGCTTTCATTTTGACAAATTCAAAATCCGGGTAAGGCTAAGTTATGTGTAATTCGGAGAATTAGATTCTAGCTCCCAAAGCACCCAGTCTTTGCACCCCTGGCATGCTCGGCAGACTGAATTCTCATCCCGGCAGAAATGGTGCATGGAACTTGGGCAACACCAATGATTTCTCATCCTAGGGTATGAGCTAAGGTGAATGACAAATACTTCAACACACCAGCTTTCCTTAAGAGGTTTCAAGGAACATTACAGCTATTTTTTAACTCCCACAAAAGCCTAGAAGGTAAGAATTAATTATCTAGGTTTATAACTGTGTAAACTGAGATATAAAGAGATCAACGGTAACAGACCTTTAGAAGAAACCTAAGATAACAAGTTTAAAGTGCTTCAGTATTTTGCTGAATCTAGAATCAAATAACTGGGTCAAAGTCTCACAAGTGAGTCAGACTGTAACTCCCAACTCCCAGTTTCTTCACTCTCTAAACATTGGGACTATATGTGGAAGCCTGAGAAGTACTTTTATATGTGGGATGTTAAATCAGTACTTTTCCTGTCTCATCAATCTCCTGTATTTTGGTACAGTGTGAATCATTTGGTAAGTGGCACAAATTAGAAAACCCAGAAGAGATGTTAAAAATATTCCAATTTTTTTTTTAGCACTTAACTTAAAATCCTCTATTAGAACTAAACAACGACAAAAGCCACATGACTGGAAAATATTTTACAGCTTATTCCAAACGCAGGGAAAACTATTATGTTTACTTCACTAGGAATTTGGAGGAGTGAAAGCTGTCACATACAGCATGTACTTTTTCTTTGCTCATAAAGACTTGAGATGTTTTCATATTTCAAATGCATAAGAATGAGCTAGAAAGGACTTCGAGATATAGCAAAGATGTGCTTTTTTTAAAATACATGAGAACATTTTTTTACCTATGTTAACGTGACCAGCAAACTGTACAAAATGTGTTTGGGGAAAGAAATGGAAGGGAGAGAGGTTACTATTCATTTTTTTATCAAGAAAACTTATTGCATCCCATTTGAAATAAAAGATTCTCATTGAGACTTAATATAGCACATCTGCTTGAAAAATACATACAAAGCTCCCATTGATTGCAATGGGAAACTTGCCAATAATATTTGATGGAAGTTATCTTGATATCAGCTTTGGAAAATAAAGACATTTTGAAGGGAGCACTCATTCAACAATGGGAAGTCAAAAATAATTCACTCATACACAAAGAAATATGATTGTTTTCACAGTTCTTTGCTTTAATTTTCAATTTTATCAGAGGTATGGTCTGAGAATTAACCTTTGGCAATAAGGTCCAGTTTACAGTGAAGTCGGGTGGTGTGACATCACGATCCGTCGCCGTGAAAAGCAAAATGATGTCACAAACAACGGTCTGACTTGATTGTGCCTCTAAAATACACGTGACCAGTGCGAGGATGCAAAAGGTCTTGCACAAAACACAAATCTCTTTTAAAAACGCATGTGCATCTGTAGAAACAGCAGTGAAAAGTAAATGTACACTTTAAGAGTGTCACAATTTTCCCCGTGTGACAGGTCTTAGAGGTAAGCTGGGAAAGGAACAGAAAGTACATTTCTGTTCTTTACTGCGCCTTATTCTCCTCTTAGTTTTAGGGCTCATCCACACGGGGAAATTACATAGTAAACTATACTGCAGTGCTATCCATTCCCAGGGTGGACACTCCTACTGCAGAGTAAGGCTGGGTTTTCCTGGTTAATTTACTTTATTTCGAAAGCAGCTTAAGCTACATTGTTGGGGGTGGAATCCACCCTTACTACTGAATAAGAACATCCACCCTGAGAATTCATAGCACAGCTACCATGGTATGAGTTCAGATCTTGCTTTTTATTAGTACGACCTCCCCTGTAGACATGCCCTTTGTGATGAATTGCGGTTCCCAGGAATTCAACAGGGATTTTACCAAGGCCCGCTGTGGGGCCAGGAGCCCACCCGGGACCTTTCCTCTCACCTGAGATGTAGGTAGGATGCAGTTTAGATCCCAGGGTTCATCATTGCCGCATCCTGCCCTTGGAGTGCTACATAAGTCCTTCAGAGCCTCTTTGAAAACTGAAACATTAAGTGTTACACACAGTGATAAAACCACCAGATTTTTTTTCTCAAACTTCATTTTTAGGAGAAAGCCCAGCTACAGTGTTTTACATCAGAACTAAATTCTACTTTCCAACATCATCACACTGATCTGGAAACAACCAGAGGAATTTTTTGTTCCTGTTTGTTCCATGATATTGGAGGTTGGAAAAGCTCTTCTGCACCAAACAAAATATGCTGAAGTAGGAAAAAATACGCCCGGTGTTTCATATGTATTGTGAGGGATGTTCATCGGAGCTGCTAAGAAATGGAACAGGCCAACACATGGCCCTTGGAAAATAATAGTTGCCTTGTAAAAAACCACAGTGTACCCTTGGTGGTATTTTATGGGATAGCAACTAATTTTGCTCTTGATATAACAGCGTATATCATAAACACAAATTTCATCCTGCAGTGCTTACTCTGAAAACTCCCAGCAATCCCCCCAGGCTTGAGGGCATGGGGTGTCACCAAGGATAGACCCCCATGAACCCTGCTGCCTTCTCACCCACGAAACGTCACGGTGAGAACCTCTTAACCAGCAACCACCAAATACTCCAGTCACACTCATAAAATAAATTCCCTTGAAATGGTAAAAGTATGCCAGAAAGAACATAACTTCTTCAAAGAAGTCAAGTTAGTAAGTTAGACCATGGAGACTACTGTCCACTACTTAAAATATACAGTCTTAAACTCCCCCAACCAAACCACCTTCACAAATGTCAAGTATGCACGTCTCCAGACAGCGTGGAGGCCTGGAGTTTTCATATTTAAGCTTATTATTCCTAGTATCACAGAGACACTTCCCTGAATTGTCCTTCTCCTTCCCAAATTTCCCATCTGACCAGATGTCTTTCTCTCTCCTGCTTTCACCTGTCAATCATGTTCACAGCTGAAATTTGATTTCTCTCCCAACAGTAACCTTAGATGAAATATTACCATAGGGGTCAGAACTGTCTGAACCTTGCCATAAAAGTTTGTTAACTCTTCCAAGAACCAAGAGCTATTTGCTTAAAAGCAAGGGATTTTGCTGCTGTTTTTTTCTTTCTTTAATACTATGTGAAAGCATAACCATAAAATGTTGCAAGGAAGGCAAAAGGAATTGTCCCGGAGTCCTGAGATCCCATCGGGGAAAAAGCTTTCACTTTTTAATTACATGGATAACAAGAATGTATATAATTTATTTATGTAAATCTAGTAGGCACATATATAAACTACAGGAATCACAAAATGCTCCTATACATTATTGAAATCAGAACTGTTACACTAGGAACAAGGTCATGGAACACGTGCTGCACCTTTGCAATGAAAATACACAATTTATTTACCTCAGCTCAATCGTGATTTGGCTCTGTTCTTGCAAAAAGCATATTGCAGGTGGAACTCACTGAAAAAAAAACCCAAGTGGTCTGGTTTCCCTCTCATTTACAGTGGTGAAACACAGGAAAAAAAAATGCATTGCAGACAAAACCTTATGCGGGGTGCTCCTCAGGGAGGTAAGAGGAGCATCAGGCTCAAAATGAACTTCTTCTAGTGCTCCTTGAGAAACCTATTCCTGTAGCCTATACACCAACAAAATCCCTCCTGGTGCTATTTAACGTAGAGCCTAGCGCACCAATTACATCTTCCCCATTCTCACTCATATTCTAAATAATAAAACATTATAAACTATAAAGTAAAGAATAAAACCACCTAAATTCCATGAACTAATAAAATTTAACTGTTTTCTAATAGCACGTTCTTCTTGATCAAAATGTGGAAGGCTACACGGCAGCCTGTGTTCTTAACTAAAATAAGAGGTTTCATAAAAAAAAAATTCACCCAGGAATCTGTCATTGTAACCTTGGTGCTTATTTAAGCCACTTAGTATGTTTTATAGTCAAGGTCAATAAAAATCAGATTCCACAGAAAAAATAAAGTGCCTGTTTGAGACTAGCAGGGGAAGGGACTGAAAGTTTAATTCCCACGTTTTCATTAGCAGTGTATTTTTTAGTCAATGTTGACAGACCGAACGAACACGAATTTCCAGAGGAAAGCAGTGCTGTGAATTAAACTCTATTGTAATTTGTAAGTACAGAAGTTGTCTCACACAGACTCATGATTTTCATCAAGATCTGAGGGAGATCTTCAGAAGACCCATCCTTAATCCCCGTAGCTGATGTCTGAACGCTAACATTTGAAGAAAAAGAAAGAAAACATTTGCAAAGGATTATATATGTGTTGTGGGACACGGGAGAGCTGCCTGGCTGACAAAAGTACAAAGCCCCGTCATTGCAAGTGGTTCTTGTAGGCACCTGAAAGCCAGCCTCATCCGAAAGCTCAGGAAACTGCACCACAGACTGTCACCGGCTCCCAGGGGCTGGACCAAAAAGCACCGTCTTAGCAGCAGAAAACAAAGCAGAGAAATTAACACCCCTGCTGAAATATGTCAAATTGCTAATGAAAATGAAAACATACCTTTTTTTTTTTTTTTTTTTTTTTTTTTTTTTTTTTTTGACCTCAGGTAACAGGGATTTTCACATCACCGTTGTAGATGATTCTCTCGGGTACCTAATTTAGCAAATATATTAAAATAAACCATTATTAAAAGGAATTTTTAATGTTGTAAAACATGCCTGTTGTGCCACTATGGTACAGAATAGGACCTCTTATATTCAAATCCTAAGTTAAATTTAGAAAGTCTCTTGCACTGTTTATTAACTGTGAGTGAGCGAAGAAGAAATTAACACAGTTTGAAGTGAAACAATTCTAGCTCACACATCAAGTCTTTACTTCACATTAATAACAGGAGACTCTAACTGACAAATTACCTTAAAAACACATATTTTTGCCTTACCAGTGAATATCAGCTTCTAAGACCTGAAAGCGTGTAGCTTTCTGTGTTTCTTTCTTAATGATTGCTATTAGCATCGCCAATGTAATTGGCAAAATAACAATCAATTTTTGTACACACTCCATTCTTTTCCAGACAGTAGTTTAATAACAAAAGCAGAGCTGTCATTTCTCCCTGCGGTTACTCACGCTGTACGAATTCATCCTGTCAACACATATTTAAAATCTAATTTAAAAAAAATCCAACATAGAGTGAATCTTTGTACAGTAAGTGAAATAAGTCAGTGAGTCAATCCACATTTCTTAAATATGGATATTTTGTTGTGTCCCTTACAGTTAACTTTCTCTCTCTGAGTGTGCATATACAGGCATATACATATATTTTCTATAAGCCGCCTG
>NW_010429239.1:36251-37310 GCF_000710305.1 Buceros rhinoceros silvestris
ACCGTACAGCATAATCAGAGCATGGATGAACCACAAGTCTGATCGGGCAAGACAAACTATAGGCACTTTTCAGCATTTTGATTCCAGATCAGCTCTGCAGCTTTGAAAACAAAAGTCCGCTGCACGTTTGGTGCCAGCTGAATGTTCCCTCTCCCACATCGCACCCAAAGGTGGGGTGGGTGCGTTGACAAGGTCCACTCATGCCACTAGAAAACAATCTCTCCTTTTTTTTGTTTTTCCTTTTTTTTTTTTTCCTGAGAAAAGCAATGGTGCTTCCTTAAATGCAATACTTGGCACTCAGACCAGGATCTCTGAAAGCAAATGACTCCCATAGACCTTCGGTGTCATTTTCCTCAAGATGATCTCTGCTTTCATGCCAGTCGGTGAATCCATCCTGCTATTATTGCGTGGGGCTGAGAGGAAAAGGTACTCAAGCCTCACACCTGAAGAGCATCCAGAAAGCGATGCGGTCAGCCTGCTTTCAGCAGTCTCAGCCTTTGCTGTGGCCACCCCTGCTCTAAAACCACAACCCTTCAGTTCACATCACAGGAGACCTGAAACAGGATGGCATCAACCCGCTTTCACCGGCAAGGCACATCGATTCATTTAGCGGCTTTATTTAACTATCAGTTTATTAATAAGGAAAGAGTCAGAGAAAGTAAGACAGCATGAAGGCAGCCAGAGACACTAAGCAGATTTATTAATTTAAGAAGGCGGATCACTTTCCTCATTGATAATGACAGAGTTGGTACAAGAGAGTTATACTTCAATAAGTTTTCTACTCTATACTGTGCTATTTTAGAAGCATTTCGCAATAAAGAAAGCTGAAAGACTGTGCACAGTCTGGAGACCGTATCTGGTGTGACATGAATATAGTATTTTAACCAGATTTAATCTTACAGTATTCCCTCCTCTACAATGACTTTGCAGGAGGAAACCCTACGGAAAGGAAAATCTGTTCATCCCACACCACCAAACACTGAATCGCATTGCAGGCTCCAGCAGCTCTTCCTACGTATTAAATGCTTTCATCAGGGAATTTGGAAGCAGTTAAGTTGG
>NW_010429239.1:37444-38339 GCF_000710305.1 Buceros rhinoceros silvestris
AAAGATACGGGGTCTTGTTTGGTTCACTTTCAGGCTCATTTTTGTCCCTAACATTTCACTGCAACAGCTCGAAGTGCTTGAGGGGCAGCAGGGGCTCTTTGCAGTGCAGAGCACCACAGCTTTAGAAGCTGATACCAACAGATAAAACTGATTCTATCCCAATTGCCTTTAGCATCCTGAGAGCCCACTGTCAAGGCCTTGGCAAGAACTTTTGCTTCAAAACTGGAGAAGTGGAGTTCAGGCTACAGGAAGGGGAATCTGCCTGCTTTTTTTATAGAAAAGGGCTTTAAACTCAATCACATACACACTCTGAGGTATATCCACACAGATTTGGGAAACTCAAGACTTGGAAGGCACTGTTCTCTGTATTTCAGATTCTTTAAAAGCCATGAAATGTAAATCCTGTCCCCCTCCCCCCATCTTGCTCCCTGCAGAGATCTCAGAGCCTGATCCAAAATGTCATTTAAGCAGCTCCCTTTGATTGCAGTAGGGTTTAGATTAGTCTCTGTGTGAGCACAGGTGAAAAGAAAAAAGGAAGGAAAAATCAAAGAAAAGAAAGGGGAAAAACTTTGAGAAGAAAAGAGAACGGAAAAAAGAAAGAAAAAAGAAAAGAGAAAGAGAAAGGAAAGAAGGAAAGGAAAGGAAAGGAAAGGAAAGGAAAGGAAAGGAAAGGAAAGGAAAGGAAAGGAAAGGAAAGGAAAGGAAAGGAAAGGAAAGGAAAGGAAAGGAAAGGAAAGGAAAGGAAAGGAAAGGAAAGGAAAGGAAAGGAAAGGAAAGGAAAGGAAAGGAAAGGAAAGGAAAGGAAAGGAAAGGAAAGGAAAGGAAAGGAAAGGAAAGGAAAGGAAAGGAAAGGAAAGGAAAGGAAAGGAAAGGAAAGGAAAGGAAAGGAAAGGAA
>NW_010429239.1:38428-38693 GCF_000710305.1 Buceros rhinoceros silvestris
TCAGCCAGCTGCAGCCGCCGGGGTGACACACCGGAGCTAAGCTTTGGATGCACGGACGGATCCTTTAGTTACGCACAGACTCCCCTTTTGTTCCAGGAGTTGAAATTTAAAACAAACAAACAAACAAACAAACAGCCAGCTGCAGCCGCCGGGGTGACACACCGGAGCTAAGCTTTGGATGCACGGACGGATCCTTTAGTTACGCACAGACTCCCCTTTTGTTCCAGGAGTTGAAATTTAAAACAAACAAACAAACAAACAAACA
>NW_010429240.1:0-259 GCF_000710305.1 Buceros rhinoceros silvestris
GTCCTGGGCACGGGGTCCCTGCGCACTCTGCCCTACCCAGGAGAAGCTGCCCGGGCTGCCCCAGCACCTGTCAGCGGTTGCCCTGGCCAGAGCTGTCGGTCCCACACGGCTGCTCCTGTTCTCCCTGGGCTCATCATGTCACCAGCTCCCCTTGGGACACTGGTCTGGATGGGGCAGGGACTGGGAGCCCTAGCCATGGCCCCGGGGAGCAGCTCCTGCCACAGGGAGCTTCTCAGAGAGCTGGGGCCTGTCCTGACCT
>NW_010429240.1:1009-1211 GCF_000710305.1 Buceros rhinoceros silvestris
CTTGCCCCACCACAGGCAGGGGCATGAGGGGCTTTGTGCTCTTTGTGCTCCTGCAGCCTCGGCTGGGGCAGGGAACCGAGACCCTGAGGACGAGGCAGGTGGCAGGGACCATGAAGGACCCTCTGCCCATCCCTGGGACAGGGGGATGTTTATCGTGGGCTGGCCACAGGCGCCCTCACATACCTGTTGGCTCCAGGATGTG
>NW_010429240.1:1436-1768 GCF_000710305.1 Buceros rhinoceros silvestris
GCTTTGTGCTGCGCTGCCAGGCCCGGCTGTCCCCAAGCCGTCCCATGCTGCTCCAAGCCCCGGCTTCAGCCCTGGCCCAGCCGCTGTGCCTGGCAGCTCCGAGGTCTTCCCCTCAGATCCCGGCCGCAGCGCTGGACATCTCGCAGTCCTAGCACGGCCATGGGGCAGCTCCTCATGGGCACGAGTCTCCTCCCGCAGGCACTGTGGCCATCTGGAACCTGCTCACCAAGTCCCTGCTGCAGTGCGTGCACCAGCCCGACGGCTCCCTCAAGCTCTACCCTTTCCGGTGCTTTCTAGCCCACGACCACGTGGTGCGGAGCATCGAGTGGTGC
>NW_010429240.1:1934-2225 GCF_000710305.1 Buceros rhinoceros silvestris
CCGGGGCATAGGCACAGGCATTGCCTGGAGGAGTGGGTTCAGTCCCCAGAGGAGGCTGCTCTGCCAGGGCAGGTTTAGGAGGACACAGTGCTGATGGCACGTGGCTCTCCAAAGCGCTGGACAGGTTGGGTTGGGCTCCTCAGGGCAAGGGGAGGGGTGAGCCGCTCCCTCCAGGGCTGCCTGGTCCCTGCTCCATGCTGGGGACTCAGTGCCGCCTTTCTCCTGGTTCTCAGCAACTTCCTGGTCACGGCAGGGAGTGACCGTAAGATCAAATTCTGGGACCTGCGGCGG
>NW_010429240.1:2566-2769 GCF_000710305.1 Buceros rhinoceros silvestris
CGCCTGTGCTGGGTCACACGGCACCGTCCTGGGGCACGAGCCCCGTGATGGGGTTACAAAGCCCCTGAGCTGGGCTGGCAGCGGGGCCTCTGCATGGCCCCGGGTGGCAGGGGGGTTCTGGGGGCTCAGGATGTTCTCAGCCTCTGGGAGCTGCCCTGAGCTGCTTCATGATGCTGTGACATGCTGCCAGAGCGAGGACACCC
>NW_010429241.1:0-5263 GCF_000710305.1 Buceros rhinoceros silvestris
GGCTGGGCAGAGGCAGCTGCCCATCCAGGAGCCTGCCGGGGCCACGCTGGCAAGTGGAGCCTTGCCAGAGCCTGGGAGAGCATCGTCCCCAGCACCACAGCAGGAAAAGCCCCCCATCCTCTGCGGGCCTCCAGCCTCAGGGCGTTTTGGGAACGTGGGAACAGGGTTGCAGTGAAGCAGCAGTTGTGTCTGTGCAGGACTCGAGGTGAACTGGGGTGGGGAGCGAAACCCCCCAGCTCTGGCAGAACCGCCTCTCTTGGCACAGCTCAGCTCTGGCAGCAGTTAGAACATCCCCACACACACACACCCCCACCGTGAGAGCAGCAGGACCATGATGCTTCTGTGGTGGCAGGCGGCGAGGTGGGGTGTGAGCTGGAACTGTGCCACCTGCAACAGCCTTGCCAGCATAGCTGCTCCCTGCGGAGCAACTCCTGCCACGGCCACGGCTCTCCTGAGGACACCCGCTGCCCGTGGAGATGGCTCGACGGGCGGAACTCCAGCTCCCTCCAAAAATTAATGCAGGAAAGAAAACTGACCAACTTACGGTTGAGTAATTGCAGATTCATGTTGATGATGCTGACCCAACTATTCACAACTGGGCAAAGCTGCAACGGTAACAAGTGGCACAACCTTGGTGAGATCATCGGGGTGCAGCAACGCACCTCCCTCCCAGGGCCTCGGTTCCACAGACTTTAAATCAGGGTGGAACAATCAGCTCCTAGAGTTGAGTTTCCTCCATGGAAAAAGCAATTTCAATTGCTCAGCCCTCTTCTCAAAGTGGCACCGGTTCTATTTAGCAGAGTAAAAGGTTTTCTAACGAGCGTCTTTTCTCCCGGTGAGGCTGTCGCTCCTGCTTACGGTGCCACTCGGCTCCAGGAGGCGTTTCAGAAAGCAATTGGTTACGAATTACCCCGTAACACTGCGTGATGGAATTGGAATTACTTCTAACAAATAAGTCCTGACTGCACGGAAGATCAAGGCGGTCTGTGGAATGCACTGGTGGGGTGCGGGTGAAGGTGCGTGTGGGTCTGTCTGTGCATGTGTGCATCTGCCAGACAACTGTAGCCAGAGCGATTCCAGCTGAGGAGCAGCTTCTCACCGCGACTCTCAGGCACTCACCAGCGTCGGCACAAGCCACCGAAGGATGTAGTTCAGCAGACGGCTCATCAGGTTGGTGAGGAAGCTGGAAAGGGAGAAAGACAAACGTTACCGGGGAAGTCATTGAAACCCGGGTTCAGCACTGGGGTGAATCAGAGCTCCTCCGCACCGCTGGGAGCCCTGAAGCCTCCCCTCTCGCTGAAGCCCACAGCTCCCCCCGCCTTCGGCAGGAGCTACAGGTGCTCGGGGCTTTGTTGTCTCGTTCTCAAAACCTGACCGTTACCATGCGAATCCGTGCCCAGATTTGGACTGAGATCTTGCCCCACTGCCACTGTGCAAAGAGCTGCCCCACGGCTGGGGCTGCCTGTTATTTCAACCATTTCCCCGTGCACACGCCGACATCCCACCCCCGCGCAGGTCTCTCAGACAACACTGGCTTTTCGATGCCCAACTCCTGCTTTCCTCAAGGCTGGACAATGGAGCTGCCATTTACGCTCCGTTAACCTCCTCTGGGGAGTGCTGGGTGCTCTCAGGTCTGGAAACCAGAGCCTGGCCAGGCAGCTCAGGGATGAGGAAGGGAGAAACCTGCAGCCCTACACTGGGGGTCACAGCCAAGCCCGGGGGGGTCAGGCTTAGCTCCTGCCTGTGATGGGATGGATCCACCCTGGCAAGCCACCTCTCGTGGCCGCTCGTGGCACGAGCCCGGTGCTGGTGAACGCTCCCACACTCACCCCTTCTGCAGGTTGACGCTGAAGCCGCCGAGCGGGCTGCTGCAATCCTTGACCACCAGCTTGAGGTCACCAGGGGTGTCCTGGGTCAGCGCGATGTGTGATGTGACGTTTGCTTCTACTGAGGTTCCGCTCAGGAAGTTAAAAATCCTGAGAAACAAGGCAGTTGCTTCGAGGATTATGGAGAGCCCGAAGCAGCACAGGGGTGGGATCTGTGGCCGAGCTGCAAGCCTGGGCTTGGCCAGGACAACAGTCCCTTGCTCAGCAGCCCTGCTCACCCCGGGAAGCGGAGCACCAGCTTCGAGTACAGGTTCAGCACCAGCTCGCCCCCGCGAAGGAGCTGCCACGACACTCGGACATTCTCAAGGTTCAGCACCTTCAACCTGGGGGTTGAAACCAAAGCGGATCCACCTTGAGGTGGCAGGATCAGCAGGAGCAGACCCTGCAGCCTCATCACGTCCTGTTCATCATGTGACCTGTTACCTCGGTGGATACTCGCAGTCAGAAATGAAGATGGGGAAGGACCAAACCCTGCTCCAACCTCAAAGCAGGGTCAGGTTGCTCAGGGCTGTGTCCCACTAAGTTTTGACTATCTCCAAGAGTGGAGATCTTCCCGCCTCTGGGATGCCCATCACAGTGTCATGGGGAAGACTTTTCCCATCTCTGGTTGGAGTTTCCCCCTCACAGCTCCTCACATGACCCGTGAGCTCACGACTGGTGGTTTATATGATGGGGAGGGCCTGGTCCCCTGGAGCACCCCATTAGGGGAACCTGTCCTCTAGATGTGATTTGTTACCCTGCAGGGAGCACCACTGCTGTGCTTCTGCTCGGACTTACCAGCCGAAGCGTGTTGGCACTTGAGGGACTCCGTTACCCAGCAGTCCTCCACCCAGCAGACCTTCACCCAGAAGTCCATCGAGACCAAGCAGACTTCCGTTGCCTAGAAGACCTCCATTTCCAAGCAGACCTGTGCCAAGCAGACCCTTCTCTCCAAGAAGGCCGTTATTTTCAAGGAGGCCATTGCCAAGGAGGCCATTGCCAAGGCCTTCCCCACCAAGGATCCCTGTGCCTGTACCTTCTTTTCCAAGCAGCCCTGTGCCAAGCAGACCTTTATCCCCAAGAACGCTGTTATTGTCCAGGATGCCATTGCTGAGGAGGCCATTGCCAAGGCCTTCTCCACCAAGGATGCCACTGCTGCCAGGCGGCCCTCCTGTAACAGTCAGACCTCTATTACTCTTCTGGCTTTCCCGGCTCAGAAGCCCTCCTCTCCCAAGCACACCCATGTCAAGTAGACCTTCCTTACCTAGGAGGCCTGTGCCAAGGATCCCAGATCTGCTGGATTCATTTCTCGAATCAAGGGAACCTCTACTTTCTTCTCCACTTGGGCTTCCTTTGCCCAGGAGGCCGGTACCAAGGACCCCACCTTCACCAAGAAGTCCTGTGCCGAGCAGTCCATCTTTTTTGCTAATGAGACCTGCACCACCGAGAAGACCAGTGCCAAGCAGACCTGCACCAAGAAAGTCCCAGTTACTAATCAGACTTCCACTGTGGGAGAGATTTCATTGACAGAAAAGGTTGGTTCAGCTCCATTAGGTTGACCTGCTTGTCAGGTCTCATGGGGACCTCTGAGCACCCTTGAGCAAGGTTGGTTCCCTATGGAGCTGAACCCACCAGGAGGCAGGACCCTGATGAGCACAGGGATGCTCCATGAGTCTGACATGGCACTGTACACACCAGGACCAAGGCAGGCGCGTGGCCTCCTGGGCCAAGACACTTCCCCAGGAAACGTGGAACACCTTTGAGCTCACCAGCTTTGGGTTGTGCTGGGACAAGGACACTGGCCAGGCTGAGGCCCTGGGAGAGTGGCAGGAGGCCTCCAAGAAGGACGAGACACCAGAAGGACAGCATCTCCTGACTCGACACCTGCAGAGAGACCCGCATCAGCCCAAGCACCAGGCCCACCACAAGAAACCTGCAGCTTGGGCACCTCCATCCTTGACACGTGTTGCCTCAAGGCTGTGGGGCAGGTTCCCCCTGGACATACAGCACCCAGGCACCACCCCCCAGCCCCAAGGGACCAGCTCAGACCCGCAGCGCCCTTTTCCCACCCAGAAAGGTCAAACCGCTTCTGGTTCTCAGGGAGCAACTGAAGCAGAGTGAGGTGCTGCTTCAGAGTCGCTGATGTCTCCACGACCTGCTGGGCTGCCCCGCTGCAGAGCTGGGCAACGGACACCGCAGGGACGCTCGGAGCAAGAAAACAGTGTTTTAAAGAGAGCAAGAGGGACGGAGATGAGGCAAGAGGACCTTGGGCTGACGGAAGACGGGTGGCTCTGACCGCACTGCAACAGCCCTGAAAGGCGAGCGCTCAGAGGGGCACAGCCGGATAAAAAACGGTGCGTGTCAAAGCCGTGACCTTCTCCCTGTTACGAAGAACATCTTGTGCTGTTAAAGCTCAAAGCTCAGCCAAAACCAGAAGCATTTTTCTGTGGGCAGGTTGTTTGTTTTTCTCATCTTGCTCCATTCAGGCTGTGAGGAGAGCCCGTTTTCCCGGTGTTTGAGTCAGAAGGAAGCACCTTCAAGGACCTGGCGTCCCCACATGAGCTGGACATCTTGGGGTTGCAGCCAGCACCGTGGAGTGTTTGTTTATGCACAGAAAAGTGTTTGCAAAGCGAAGACAAGAGGCACCCGCCGAAGCGCTGTCGAAGTCCCGGTGTAAGGGAGCAGCGCCCGCCTGTGCAGCCCACGTCCCCGGCCGGACACACTGGCCAGTCTCTCCTGGGACAGACAACGGACGGGCTGCAGACTGCGGCGGGTCAGCACTGGGAAATAACAGTATTTAGGTCAAGCTGAGCAGCTCCTTTAACGGTTCAGATGCTCTAAAAAACCCCTCTATGACAGTTCTTGGCTCAATTAAATTAGACTTTCATTGACTAGCCTGTCTCCTACAGTCCCCCTTCGATGGGCACGTGATGACGCGCCGCTCCTGTAGCTGTGATTATTGAAGGGGGAGAAGGAGAGAGGCTCGAGCAGCTTCCACTGAAACTCCTGTCAAATAAAATCAGCAGGATTTGTTTGAGGGTCTCTGCAGGACGTGCGCAGCATCGTAAAAGGATGCTGAAGTGGTCGCCAGGTCTTTTGGAAGAGCTCTTAGAAAATGTGACAGCGCGTTCAGCCGCCTCGGCGGTTACTCACAGTAGCTCACTGGTTGCCTCCGTGGTCGCGCGGTTAAGAGAGCTGAACGTCGTGCACACGCAGAAGGCGTGTGTGGCTTTGCAGACAAACAGTTATTGTAAAACAGCTGAGATGGGACCTGATAAGCTGAGAATTGCTCTGGATTCTGGTCACCAGGAGCATGAAGAAAATCCTGGTCGTTTCTGTGTCTCGGTCATTGTAACAGACGTAACAACAACCAAAGTTAACGGGGAATTCAACAAGCA
>NW_010429242.1:0-285 GCF_000710305.1 Buceros rhinoceros silvestris
GAGGGAGGCAGCAGCTGCCCCGCGTTTTGCCTTCAGTGCCCGGGGCGGTGGCTCTCCCGGCACACTCAAAGCAAGGGGGAGAAAAACTGAGTGATTCCGGGCTGGGTGCTCCCACCCGAGACCTGCGCTAACGGCGAAGTGACCCCGCGTTCCTGCCCGGCTGTGAGCGGGCACCGAGCAGGCGCCGGGTGTGGGCAGGAGCCCGGTGTGGGCAGGGCTGGCTCTGGCTCATGCATTCGTTACTGGCTGGGCTGGGGGGAAAGGGGGCCGGGTCTTTTTTTTTGG
>NW_010429242.1:492-4399 GCF_000710305.1 Buceros rhinoceros silvestris
TCAGCAGGAGCAGATGAAGTTCTGCCCCTTGGAATAACCAAGTGCACAGCAGCAGGAGGGGAACTGACCAGCCAGGCAGGCTCTGAGAATTGCATTGCTGAACATGTCCACCACACCACCCTGGGAGAGAAGGACAAGCACTCCCTGCGGTACCTAGACAGCAGCAGCAGTTGTGAGACACGTGGAGTATAGACTCTGCTCTGCTGTGCCCTGGAGACAGGTCAGGAAGAGCAGTTTGGGGCAGAGCAGGTTGGGGAGAAGGCCAGAGAAGAAGGATGAAGAGGAACAGAAGGAAATGCTGAACCACTGAGGGAGGTCTACTCGGGAGAGAAGACCAGAGAGGGAGCATAATTTTCTTCAAAGATAGAAGCTTTGGGGCTCATACCAACCTGCTATCAGTCCAGGCCCTTTAACTTCAGCCACTTGTGCCACTGAGGTTGAGATGGGTCCTACCTGCACTGAGAACGGGATCTTCTGGAGGTCTCCAGAGCTGGCCTCAACCAGGCCTGGCCCTGCGGGCAGTTGGCATCTCCCCCTGCCCCACACTCTGAGAAGCCTGTGAGCACCAGAGCCCCACTGCCACTTGCCCAGGAAGGACACAAAGACTGGGCCAGCAGCCAAGGGAGGGGTTGAAATGCTGGGGTCCCCAGAGGACCCTTGTGCAAGGCTCTCAGCTGGCACAGCCAGCAGAGGAAGATTAAACAGCCAAGTGAAGTTGCTTTGCGTCTTATCAAAGAGCTGTTGCTCTCCCCTCCACACGCAATGACTCACGAGCTGCTCGAGCACTTTCCCCAGACTCATCTGGGATGTGTTAGAGCCCTGGACCTCACTCCCTTGCCTTACAGATGTGGCTTCTCCTGGAATGTCTGTCTCCTCCTCCTCCTCCTCCTCTCCTGTGTTCCTGCTCCTCAGGTGTCCCCTCCCCAGCTAACACAGCCGTCCCCTGAACAGGGCTCCCCCGGGATTGCGCTCAGCTCCTGGAGCCTCAGTCTTTGCATGCATGAAAGGAGAGAGAATTTTTGCCACAAGCTGGGATGCTCAGGTCTGTGAGAGGTGAGGGACCACCAGCAGTCCCACCCCTCCCTGCAGCCAGCACCCACCGCAGTCATTTCTGCTCAGACAATGCAGCCCAGCCATCTGGAGAGAGGGTGCTCCCCAAAGCCCCCCTGTTTTCAGAAGCTGCAGGGGCCTGTCCATGCCTGCTCCTGCCCGCTGTCCCCAACTCTGCCTGCTGGGTTCTCCTTCAAGTCTCAGAGCCCTCATCCTCTCCTGTGCCAGGTCAGTCCTGACCTGCAGAGGGGAGGAGAAAGACATTCAAATTCAGGGCAGTGAGCTTCGATTCATCAGCTCTTCCTTAGGAGCTGCCAGCTGACATTTTGGAGGGGGCAACCGCAGCCCCCTCCCTGCAGCAGGTTTAATTTAGCTCTCTCGGAAGCCCATATGTCTTTCGGTGCCCGGGACAGTGGTGACTCCAGGAGGCAGCAGAGCTAAATCAGATGCGAAATCCTGATTCCTCTGCACGTCCCCAGGGACTGACAGCCGGAGTTACTCTCACCATCTGTCTTCCCGCATGCAGCCCTGGAGAAGACGCGCGCTCCTTCAGCTAACGGTGCAGACAGCAAAAGGACAAATGCCTTCATTTCCAGGCGCATGGATTTTCTGTTCAGGTATTTCAGGAACGCGCTGCTTTAGGGGACATGGTCTGTTCGTCTCCGTAATGGGCTGTAGCTGCTGTGCTTGGCTGTGGAGGCAGGTGCTGGCTGTCCCCAGGCTTTTCTGCGTGCCACGGGTGGCTGTGAGCCCTACCCAGAGCATCTATCAGGGAGTTGTGTTTGTGCTTTGAGATCCTCGGCAGGGAAGCGTGTAACAGTTTGCATTTACTGTTCCTCGTGCTCTCGCACCAGATGAGCTCAGAGACCAAACAGGCTGGCCAGAAACCTGGGACGTGCGATAAAAGCATTTTCTTTCTAGATAGGACACATCTTCAGGGGAACGAGTCTGGTATTAACAAACCATCAACTGGCAGCCAAGTTTGTTGTGTTGACTCAAAAGCAGTGAGGTCGTTGTGAATCACTGGGAGTAGGGACACGGGGGTAGAAACCAGCTTGGAGAAAGACTGGATTAGGCCAAAACCTGGATCTGAATCTTTTTTTTTCTCTTTGTGGTCAAAACTATTTAACAGTTTCTACTCTTCATGTTAGTTTTCTGTTTCAAGCTTCCAAGAAAACAGGAGGGGAAACCACAGGTACCACAGAAACCATCCTGACTCAGGGGGGATGCAGGAGCTGGCATAGGCAGGGGGGTTCAGGCAGGTCTGGCCTCTGTTCCCCCCTGGGAGGGGGGGTCAGTGCCCTGCCCCAGCTCTGCAGAGACCTGTCCCCAGATTGCCTGCGGACGGGGCTGCTGGTGCTGCTGAGAACTGAGCTGGGGGGAGTGGTGGGCTGTGAGCTCTGCTGTCCTGCCTGATCCCCTCTATGGTTCCCAAAGGCTTTTTCTGCTTTGAGAGGCACACACTGGGCAGGGCACTCACGAGATTCAGGGAAAACACTCATTTGCAAGTTTTCCAGGCTACAGGTACAGGCTGTTTCCTGTTTTCAGGAAACAGCCCTGTGTCAGGGTGACATCCGAGTCAAACCAGTTCTCACAGAGAAAGGGAGCTGCGGTGGGAAAAACCCTTCTCCCCAGCTTTGCATATTAATTTATTATGATTAGCAGGCTAATCCCGTGCCCCTCCCTGCACTCCGACAGCCTCCATACCCACCCGCACTCTGAATTCCCTTTTTCTCTGCAAAGTCTCACTCTTGAGACCACCCGCACTATCACCAACAACTCCTTCTCACCCGCTGCCCTCACTGTCTCCCGGGGAGCTCCCTCCCCTCACACATCGCCCTGGGGTGCCAGATTCAGCTGGTGGCAACCCCCCGGCTCCAGACACCGCTGTGCTCTGGGGAGCTCATCTGCACATCCAGACAAACCCGCCTCAGCCTCTCTCTGCTTTTTTGCCTCCAACACAGTTGTGCCCCTGCCACACTCTTGTTCAGTCCTTCTTCCCACACTCCCTTTCTGGCAGGTTTTCCTCATCTTCCTCATCCAACCACCCCAGTCTTCTCTTCCTCAACGGGTGGAGGCTGGTAGCAGCCCCGAATCCCTCCAGCACTGCCCAGAGAAGCTCCCTACATCCAGGAGCTGGTTAAAGCACCCAGGGGCTGGATGAAGCTCACAAAGGTTGCTGGAAAGGTGTTGTCCTGCTGTCCTCAAGCCTCAGGAACCCTTCTCTTTGCTTCCAAAACACTCTCTGGTAATCCTGCAGCAGTGGAGGTCAATCCATCTGCTTGGGGGTGAAACCTGGGACAGAAGAAGGAACATTAAACTCTTCCGAACTCTGAGACACAGCAAACTCATTAGACCGAGGATTCAGAAATGCCCCTCTTGGACCATCGATATTTTATTCAACACTAATTTGCAAGTCTTTGAATTCAAGTTGGTACTGAAATTACTCTAGTTTCCACTGATGGTAAAACCAGGCTTAGGCAGACCTGGAGGAAGCTCATCTGCTTCCCACAGCTTGGCTCCCCCTGGGTTTCTCAGAACAATTCTGCACAGAATGAGTATTTGCCCTCCTTTGTTTCCAATCCCATCAACTGAAACCTTCCTCTTCTCTAATTCCTGAAAGGCTCCTTGTAATTAACTTCGCAGGAACATGCGAGCAACGTGATGCTGTGAGCTCCTCAGCAGCCAAGCAGATAAATCCGCAGGAAGCCAAGACCCTGCTTTAGTCATACGCGTTCCCCTGCCCACGTCTGCCTGGCATGAGTGGGAGCAATGCTGCTACTCCCCGATGTCCCCCTGTGTGCGTGGAGCTGGGCTGGTCCCAGCAGGACATGGGTGGGCAGCGGGCAGGGCACGT
>NW_010429242.1:4528-6569 GCF_000710305.1 Buceros rhinoceros silvestris
GTGGGCAGCGGGCAGGGCACGTGCAGCCCCCGAGGCGCGTGCTCACCCTGGAGAGCTCATGCCCCCAGCAGCCCCAGCCAGGGCCCTCGGCTGCACCCCGGCCCTGGGGTGCTGTTCCTTGCTCTTTTTTTGGGTTTTCTTAAATTAAACATATGATCCTGTATTATCTGACCCAGCTCTGAAGTCTCGCAGGCACCAGGCAGCTCTGCTGTCTCAGCGTTTCATTTACATGTTTATTTACTGCCTTTCAGATCACCCGGTTTGCACTGTGCACCCTCTGATGAATAAATAACCAGTGCCCTTGTAGGCCAGATTGATTAAATGTATTTAATTAATGAGCCCGGCTCCCCTTGAGGACTCTCCCAACTGAAATACTGAAACCAGCCTTTTGTATATGACAGCGCCAGGACCCATTGATTTGCAGCAATATGAAAGAGGAATAATTTAGTTACTTCATTGATGCTATAACAAGGACATCCCCGAGGATGGGGAAAAGGCTGCCGAGGGGTCGAGTCACGGGGGCCGTCTGTCCTCTCCTCACCGGCTGGACCCACGCAGCCGGAGGGATGGGGTGCTGGGGCATGAAGGGCACGTGGGTTTTGGGAACAATGCAGGGAGAGCAATTGTCCTCCAAGGGAAAAAATTATCTGCTGTGGTTCGGAGAGTGCTCACTCCTTTGCTCAGGTCGATAAATAGAGGTTCAGGGGAACAGGCAGGGCAGGGACACTGCAAGAAAGAAGTATGGAGGCATTGCTGGAACCCAGAGGAGACATGCTGGAGGAAGGGTGACAGTCCACCCGAAACTGCCCCGGGAAAAAGCATGGGGGAAAGATTTCCGTGTGGGCTCACCAGCAGAACTGTGCAGAGCAGGGTGTGCCAGGAAGGAGATACTGAGAAGGTGCTCAGGAACTGTGGGAAAGGGGAACCACAGGCCAGCCCCGGCCCCACTGCAGGGATGGTGCTGGGGTGGGGGTTTGGTAGCAGGGACTCCAGCTGGGCAGCAGGCAGGGAGGGCAGATGGTGCCGCAGACATCTGACCCGTGGCCCCAGTGCAAGTGGAAAATCCACAGCGAAGCACCACACAGAGCTGCAAGGCCATGGGGGTTATGGAGTCACCGATGAGGCAGCCTCCAGCCCAGCCCCTGGGTCCCAGGGAGGCAGCAGGCAGTGAACAGGATCAGGAATGATGCAGGGAGGGGTCTGGCCCTGCTCTTTCTGGCCGGCAGGTGCCTGATCTGCAAAGACTAACGAGCAGCCCTTCCAAAATCCGCTCCTGGATCTTCTGCCCTAATTCTCCATTAGCAAATGCAATGACTGGCAGATGTTAAGAGCTCCCCCGGGCTGCTCCTTACCAGGCAGGTTGCTGAGACATCACAATTCAGGGCTCAAAACCTGCTCCAAGCAGCTCTGTGCACAAACTGCAGTGATTCGAACCTGGGGACAGGAGCTGCTGCACTGTCGCTCCCATGGGAGCTTGTGCCCAGCTGCTGGGACCAGCGGGGCTGTGGTGGGCTGGGGACTGGGAGACTGCAGGGGATGCAGTGGGCTGGGGACCAGGGGACCGCAGGGGATGTGGCAGTCGGGGTGCCAGGGTTTTACCAGAGGGTGCACGGTATCCCCCTGAGAGGAGGAGGCTAGGGTTATTTCCTCCCCAAAGTCAGATTTGGAGCTCTGAAGGAGAGGGAAAGCTGGGGCAGGAGTGTGGAGCCTGCTCTGGGCTGGAGCGGTGACAGCGGCCCAGGACCAGCCTAAGCAGCTGTGTGCTGAGGGAACTAAAGGGGACAGACTGGCTTCTGCTGGCAGACGTGCCGCTGGGGTGCTGAGGGAAGCTGCTTCCCCACTCCCTGGGTTTCCCCGGCCAAAGGCAGATGGCAGGCCCTGTCGCGGACCTCGCCCTGCCAGGCTCAGCAGCATCCGAGAGAAGATGCCGCATGAGTTTATTAATTAGCCCATTAAATTATTGCTGAAGCTAATTGAGAGCCACATGTTCCCCCTCCAGCTCCCTCTGCACCGGCCGGCAGCTCGGGCAGGACGACGCGGT